>NC_134498.1:31354360-31449360 GCF_040206685.1 Ascaphus truei
CCCGCGGGTCTCGCATGCCCACGCGGTCCCTGAGTCCCTGCTTTAACCCTTCCCGTTCCCTGTCTCCCGCAGTGCCCGCTTTACCTTCCCCTGTGGTGGCATCCGTCCCGTTGCCTCCTCCCGTTTACCTCTGGCTTCCTAGGACCTGGCTTTTATCCTGATGATTCTACACTCTCTACTCCTGGACATTGGCAAACGGACACGACTATTCTCACGGACATTCCCCAAGCGTTGCAAGTATACTAACAATACTCTACCAACAGGCCCAGCAACGCTATACCACACTCCGGGCTTGCTCCCACTGCTGTGGGTGTGTGGTGTCATACCGTTCCCATCCCAGTACTGGGGTCTAGCTTGGTCTGCGGGCATACAGGCGTGACACCCAGAGAGGAAATACCGGTATACACATACACGCCCAGAGAGGTAATACCGGTATACACATACATGCCCAGAGAGGTAATACTGGTATACACATACATGTACAGAGGAGTAATACTGGTATACACATTCACGCCCAGAGAGGTAATACCGGTATACACATACACGCCCAGAGAGGTAATACCGGTATACACATACATGCCCAGAGAGGTAATACCGGTATACACGTACACGCCCAGAGAGGTAATACCGGACACATACACGCCCAGAGAGGTAATACCGGTATACACATACACGCCCAGAGAGGTAATACTGGTATACACATACACGCCTAGAGAGGTAATACCGGACACATACACGCCCCGAGAGGTAATACTGGTATACAGATACACGCCCAGAGAGGTAATACTGGTATACACATACACGCCCAGAGAGGTAATACCGGTATACACATACACGCCCAGAGAGGTAATACCGGTATACACATACATGCCCAGAGAGGTAATACTGGTATACACATACACGCCTAGAGAGGTAATACCGGACACATACACGCCCAGAGAGGTAATACTGGTATACAGATACACGCCCAGAGAGGTAATACCGGTATACACATACATGCCCAGAGAGGTAATACCGGTATACACATACACGCCCAGAGAGGTAATACCGGTATACACATACACGCCCAGAGAGGGAATACTGGACACATACACACCCAGAGAGGTAATACCGATATACACATACACGCCCAGAGAGGTAATACCGGTATACACATACATGCCCAGAGAGGTAATACTGGTATACACATACATGTACAGAGAGGTAATACCGGTATACACATACACGCCCTGAGAGGTAATACCGGTATACACCTACACGCCCAGAGAGGTAATACCGGTTTACACGTACACGCCCAGAGAGGTAATACCGGTATACACATACACGCCCAGAGAGGTAATACCGGACACATACACGCCCAGAGAGGTAATACCGGTATACACATACGCGCCCAGAGAGGTAATACCGGTATACACATACACGCCCAGAGAGGTAATACCGGACACATACACGCCCAGAGAGGTAATACCGGTATACACATACACGCCCAGAGAGGTAATACCTGTATACACATACACGCCTAGAGAGGTAATACCGGTATACACATACACGCCCAGAGAGGTAATACCGGTATACACATACACGCCCAGAGAGGTAATACCGGTATACACATACACGCCCAGAGCGGTAATACTGGTATACACATGTAACCCTTTTTGTGAACCGGCCGACCCACCCAATCTCACATTGGCCCCTCGTGGTCTAACCGGTCCCTTTCCCTGCAACACACCTGCTCCTAAAGGGTTACTGGTACTGCATAACACCTGTGGCTCCAGGAGATCTGAGCCTCCGCTAGCTGGGAGCCTGGGGAAACCCTTACCATACCTGGTGCAGCGCCTCCACTTACCCAGGATCCCCCGTTAGGAAAGATAGCCCTGGGTAAGAAATACAATAACACACGTAGATGATAAACCAAACTAACACTTTACTTAACACACACACATAACCTCATTACATAACATAACATAACATGACATCACCTGATGCTCTACCCGCATCACCTCAGCCCAATGTCTGGTGTTCCCCACCCAGTGTCCTGTGATCCCCCACACCCAATGTCTCGTACTCCTACGAAAGGTCGTGGGTGACTGCGCAGTCACTAAATTAAGCTAAGGCCCAGTTGGTGCACTTATATTTCAGAGGTACCTTCCGAGCACTCCGATGCTCGGGACCGCCACACACTTCTCAAAGGGTCAGACGTCCGTCTGATCCTTATTCAGGTACTTCCGCCGTGGACCCCAACGAGGGTCCCACCGCTTCCCGGGAACTCCAACCGGATCACGGCAACACCAACCGCATGGGAACAGCAACCGCAGCTATTCGCTTTCTATCACAACTACTTCTAGAGTGACAGCAACCCTAACCTAGGGCCTGTCCCTGAGGAACCGCAACCTGGGATGGCTTGGGGAGAACTCCTAGGGCCTGTGGAACAATAACCTGCCCCCCTTCCCCTAGCTACCCAGTCCTATCTGTATCTGACAACTAGCTATTAACTAGCTACTCCCAAAGCACCTGCAGCTGACACACCGCTCACACTGTCAGCCTGCAGGGATCCACATACACTTCACACACACTGCACGCACTGCGCCCAGCACATGCAGCGACAACACACACAGACAGCTGCAATCACACACAGCCACCTGGATCCCGCAGCAAATCCACTGCATGCACACTGTGCCTCTTTGCCAGTGCCCACAGCCCTCTCCGCTGTGGCACTGCCAAACTGCACCTTCCACACCTAAGGGTCACCTCCCTAGCTATGGCCGTCCCTCTTCAGTTACCCCCTGCCCTTCCCGGGAATTGGGGCCTGCCTGGGGATCTAGGGAGAACCCTTACCTTGGTACAGGAGCCACGAACTCCCTGCACCCTTCCTACTCCTTCCTACTCCTCGTGCAGACTGACGCAGCAAAGCCCGGGAAATGTATCTATCTTCCCGGGCTGAGCTTCCTCCAGCCCTATTGGCCACACTCAGGCACCTGATGCCTGTCTCCCTAAGCCTCCTGGGAATTGTAGTTCCCAGGGGGCTGTCTATGTATTGGGGCCGCGTGCGCGCTTCCCCTGCGCATGCGCGAACCCCTAATGGCCGCCTCAATCTCTCTACTCTCGCGCGATCTCTCCCTGCACTGGGGATCCTATCGCGCGCTTTGTACCTACTGCGCATGCGCGAGCTAACGCGCAATGGCGGCGCCCTCCTCTCAAGCCGCCGAGCCGGTGGCAACGCGATCGCGGCCCTAGCGACGGCCCGATCGCGTCCCCGGCAACCACAAGCGCGATCTGCTCCCTGCTCTGGCCCCCACCCTCGCGAAGTGCCGGCGGGTCCGTCGCAGCCTCCGGCGGCACCCGCTACCACACGGCCTTCACGGAGGGGGGCCAGAAAGTGAAAATTCACCTCGGGGCTACACACATACACGCCCAGAGAGGTAATACCGGACACATACACGCCCAGAGAGGTAATACCGGTATACACATACATGCCCAGAGAGGTAATACCGGTATACACATACACGCCCAGAGAGGCAATACCGGTATACACATACACGCTCAGAGAGGTAATACCGGTATACACATACACGCCCAGAGAGGTAATACCGGTATTCACATACACGCCCAGAGAGGTAATACCAGTATACACATACACGCCCAGAGAGGTAATACCGGTATACACATACACGCCCAGAGAGGTAATCCTGGTATACACATACACGCACAGAGAGGTAATACCAGTACAGTATACACATACAAGCCCAGAGAGGTAATACCGGTATACACATACACGCCCAGAGATGTAATACCGGACACATACACATGCAGTATTCCTAGATTTTGCAAAGGCTTTTGATACAGTTGATCATGCTATCCTGCTTAACAAACTCCAGAGCTCTGGAATAGGGAAGCATGCTTTAAACTGGATTCAGTCCTACCTATCAGGAAGATCCCAACATGTGTCCATCTCAGGCTCTAACTCCAACCCCCTGCATATCACCTTTGGTGTCCCGCAAGGCTCTGTTCTGGGGCCCCTACTCTTCTCAGTGTTCATTTATGATCTTCCCACAGCTTGTAAGGAAGCCTCAATACACATGTATGCAGATGACACAATCCTATATGCACACTGCCATAGCCTCTCTGACCTTCAACACATACTTCAATCTGACTTTTTGAGACTCGAAAACTGGATTTCCCAAAACAAACTGTTTTTAAACACTGACAAGACTGTAACAATGGTATTTGGGACCAAGACTAAATTTTTAAAGCTTCCAGCGACTGAGCTCCTGATTATAACCAACACTAACACCACCCTAACCCCTGTCACTAGTTTTAAATACCTGGGCTTATGGTTTTACTCCCACTTAACATTCAGAATGCACATTGATACCCTGACAACCAAGACCTATGCCAAACTAGGGGTACTTTACATGAACAAATCCTCCCTAAGTCTCCTGGTCAGAAAGCGTATCGCACAGCAGATGCTAATGCCAATTATTGACTATGGAGACAAAGTGTATGGCTCGGCACCTCAAACCCACCTTAGCAAACTTGACACCCTCTACAATACAATTTGTCGTTTTGTTCTCCAATGCAACTACAACACACATCACTGCAAAATGCTCAAAGAACTAGATTGGTCATCACTTGAGTCTAGGCGCAAAGTTCACCTTTCCTGTCTTGCCTTCAAATTCTTTATGGGCAAGCTACCCAGCTACCTGAACAAGCTCCTCACCCCTACCACATGCAGCACTTATCACCTGAGATCAGACTCCAAAAGACTGTTCATGGTCCCAAGGCTCAACAAAGTATCCAGCCGTTCCTCCTTCTCTATTTTATACTATTTTCCTTTTTCCTTTTTTGTATAGGGATTTCCCTTCCTTTTCTATGGATCTGGAGTACCCATCTGGAAACATAAGTTGGTAACTTCTAATAACCACAACGCCTTACTATCACGTTGTACACGTGAGTGCAAATTTGATAGAGCTTTCAACATTGATTTCACCTGTTGCTGTTGACAATATTGCATTCTTTGTCTTAACTCTGTGCCCAGGACATGCTTGAAAACGAGAGGTAACTCTCAATGTATTACTTCCTGGTAAAATATTTTATAAATAAAAATAAAATACATGACCATGATTACTTCTCATTTTTTACTGGGAGGGTGTCCAAATACAGGACAGTCCAGTTCAATACTGGACACCTGGCAACCCTCGGCAAAGAAGCACTTTTTAGTGTATGTCATTTACATCTGAAGTCCAAGCACAATCCATTTCTGTGTGCCCAAATATATACTTTGATGCTGCTGGCGCAGATAAAGAAGTTTCAGATTGTGCACACAAGCGCAATTTAAAGTTACATTTCCATGCTCCGATTCTTGCTCTAAAAAAGCAGTTTACAACACTTAGTACAACGGCCCCAGAGTAGTTGCTTGAGATTTGAAAGTAGGTCTAACAGATTTATCCTTTACAAACTAGAACATGGATATTACTTACATAAGACAAGCAGGATTTTAAATACCAAGCATTAAAAAGCACAATTTATTCAATTCCATAACTTCCCAGGCTGGTCTTTGATATGATAATCAGGATCTTCAAAGGAGAAGTGACGGGCCCTGTAGCACGGTTTGAACGTTACATAACCAAAGAAGTTCTCAGCTAATCATTTTAACCCCTGTGCTGCCAGAGGGTCAGCGCTTTGTAACTTTTTTAAATCTAGTTTTACATTTGACGGAAAGGCAGGAAGGTATTAGACACTGCCAGCTAAAGTAACTCCTCTTATTGCTCCATATAACTGCTCCCAGTAACTATCTACATGTTATTATATCTCTACTTGTAATTATATCTCTCTGTGTGTATATCTCTCTGCATGTTATTATATCTCTCTGTGTGTTATTATATCTCTCTGTATGTTATTATATCTCTCTGCATGTTATTATATCTCTCTGCACGTTATTATATCTCTCTGTATGTTATTATATCTCTCTGTATGTTATTATATCTCTCTGCATGTTATTATATCACTCTGCATGTTATTATATCTCTCTGTATGTTATTATATCTCTCTGTATGTTATTATATCTCTGTGTGTTATTATATCTCTCTGTATGTTATTATATCTCTCTGCATGTTATTATATCTCTCTGTATGTTATTATATCTCTGTATGTTATTATATCTCTCTGCATGTTATTATATCTCTCTGCATGTTATTATATCTCTCTGCATGTTATTATATCTCTCTGTATGTTATTATATCTCTGTATGTTATTATATCTCTCTGCATGTTATTATATCTCTCTGTATGTTATTATACAGTATCTCTGTATGTTATTGTATCTCTGCGTGTTATTATATCTCTCTGTATGTTATTATATCTCTCTGTATGTTATTATATATCTCTGTATGTTATTATATCTCTCTGCATGTTATTATATCTCTCTGTATGTTATTATATCTCTCTGTATGTTATTATATCTCTCTGTATGTTATTATATCTCTGCGTGTTATTATATCTCTGTATGTTATTATATCTCTCTGCATGTTATTATATCTCTCTGTATGTTATTATATCTCTGCGTGTTATTATATCTCTGTGTGTTATTATATCTCTCTGTATGTTATTATATCTCTGCGTGTTATTATATCTCTGCGTGTTATTATATCTCTCTGCATGTTATTATATCACTCTGCCTGTTATTATATCTCTGTGTGTTATTATATCTCTCTGCATGTTATTATATCACTCTGCCTGTTATTATATCTCTGCGTGTTATTATATCTCTGCGTGTTATTATATGTCTGAGTGTTATTATATCTCTGCGTGTTATTATATCTCTCTGCATGTTATTATCTCTCTGCATGTTATTATATCTCTCCATGTTATTATATCTCTGCATGTTATTATATCTCTGCGTGTTATTATATCTCTAAGTATGTTATTGTCTCTCTGCATGTTATTATATCTCTCTGCATGTTATTATATCTCTCTGCATGTTATTATATCTCTCTGTATGTTATTATATCTCTCTGCATGTTATTATATCTCTCTGTATGTTATTATATCTCTCTGCATGTTATTATATCTCTCTGCATGTTATTATATCTCTCTGCATGTTATTATATCTCTCTGTATGTTATTATATCTCTCTGTATGTTATTATATCTCTCTGCGTGTTATTATATCTCTCTGCATGTTATTATATCTCTGCATGTTATTATATCTCTCTGCATTTTATTATATCTCTCTGCATATTATATCTCTCTGTATGTTATTATATCTCTCTGTATGTTATATCTCTCTGCGTGTTATTATATCTCTCTGCATGTTATTATATCTCTGCATGTTATTATATCTCTCTGTATGTTGTTATATCTCTCTGCATGTTATTATATTTATGCTTGGTATTATTTCTCTCTGTGTTTTAGTATCTCGCTTTGCATGTCATTACATCCCTCTGCGTGTTATTATATCTCTGCGTGTTATTATATCTCTGCTAGTTATTATATCTCTGCTAGTTATTAGTTATTATATCTCTGCTAGTTATTATATCTCTGCATGTTATTATATCTCTGTATGTTATTATATCTCTCTGCATGTTATTATATCTCTGCATGTTATTATATCTCTCTGCATGTTATTATATCTCTCTGCATGTTATTATATCTCTCTGTATGTTATTATATCTCTCTGCATGTTATTATATCTCTCTGTATGTTATTATATCTCTCTGCATGTTATTATATCTCTCTGCATGTTATTATATCTCTCTGCATGTTATTATATCTCTCTGTATGTTATTATATCTCTCTGTATGTTATTATATCTCTCTGCGTGTTATTATATCTCTCTGCATGTTATTATATCTCTCTGTATGTTATTATATCTCTCTGTATGTTATTATATCTCTCTGCGTGTTATTATATCTCTCTGCATGTTATTATATCTCTGCATGTTATTATATCTCTCTGCATTTTATTATATCTCTCTGCATATTATTATATCTCTCTGTATGTTATTATATCTCTCTGTATGTTATATCTCTCTGCGTGTTATTATATCTCTCTGCATGTTATTATATCTCTGCATGTTATTATATCTCTCTGCATGTTGTTATATCTCTCTGCATGTTATTATATTTATGCTTGGTATTATTTCTCTCTGTGTTTTAGTATCTCGCTTTGCATGTCATTACATCCCTCTGCGTGTTATTATATCTCTGCATGTTATTATATCTCTGCTAGTTATTATATCTCTGCTAGTTATTAGTTATTATATCTCTGCTAGTTATTATATCTCTGCATGTTATTATATCTCTGTATGTTATTATATCTCTCTGCATGTTATTATATCTCTGCATGTTATTATATCTCTCTGCATGTTATTATATCTCTCTGTATGTTATTATATCTCTCTGCATGTTATTATATCTCTCTGCATGTTATTATATCTCTCTGCATGTTATTATATCTCTCTGTATGTTATTATATCTCTCTGTATGTTATTATATCTCTCTGCGTGTTATTATATCTCTCTGCATGTTATTATATCTCTGCATGTTATTATATCTCTCTGCATTTTATTATATCTCTCTGCATGTTATTATATCTCTCTGTATGTTATTATATCTCTCTGTATGTTATATCTCTCTGCGTGTTATTATATCTCTCTGCATGTTATTATATCTCTGCATGTCATTACATCCCTCTGCGTGTTATTATATCTCTGCTAGTTATTATATCTCTGCTAGTTATTAGTTATTATATCTCTGCTAGTTATTATATCTCTGCATGTTATTATATCTCTGCGTGTTATTATATCTCTCTGCATGTTATTATATCTCTGCTAGTTATTATATGTCTGCATGTTATTATATCTCTCTGCATGTTATTATATCTCTGCTAGTTATTATATGCTTTGCTTGCTATTAAATCGCTCTGCATATTTATCGCTCCTCATGTTATTATATCTCTCTGCATGTTATGATATCTCTCTTGTTCACTTTAGTGATTGCAAAATATTTGTCTTATTCATCTCCCTTACAAACCATGTGATATTTATCAAAACTGGCCTTGGTACTGTAGGAGGAAGTTCAGCTTTCTCAGGGCCAATAGGGGAAGTTGTGGTCATCACAAACTCAGCGAAAGATTGAAACGTTGACGTATGAGTGAGATTCACATGGGGTGGGGCTGCTTCGTGGGTACGTACTCTTGTTTTGCTGTTCGGGGTATGTGACGATGCTCTTCCTTCCTGTTTCAGCACCACCAGAGACAGTATATAAGGTGGCTGATCTATTATTATCCAGCTCACAACTGCAGTGTACATGCCTTGAATCTTTTGGATACAGGATATAAACCTCTCAGCTGCCAGAAGTGCCTGCAGCACATCGCTCTGTGTTATTATATCTCTCTGCATGTTATTATATCTCTCTGCGTGTTATCTCTCTGCATGTTATTATAACTTTCTGCGTGTTATCTCTCTGCATGTTATCTTTCTGCATGTTATTATATCTCTCTGCATGTTACTATATATCTCTGCGTGTTATTATATCTCTCTGCATGTTATCTCTCTGCATGTTATTATATCTCTCTGCGTGTGATCTCTCTGCATGTTATCTTTCTGCATGTTATTATATCTCTCTGCGTGTTATTATATCTCTCTGCATGTTATTATATCTCTCTGCGTGTTATTATATCTCTCTGCGTGTTATTATATCACTCTGCGTGTTATTATATCACTCTGCGTGTTATTATATATCTCTGCATGTTATTATATCTCTGCGTGTTATTATATCTCTCTGCGTGTTATTATATCTCTCTGCGTGTTATCTCTCTGCATGTTATTATATCTCCATGTTATTATATTAATCTGTGGGTTATTATATTAATCTGTGGGTTATTATATCGATCTGTGAGTTATTATATCTCTCTACATGTTATATCACTGCATGTTATTATAGCGCTCTACATGTTATATCACTGCATGTTATTATATCTCTCTACATGTTATATCTCTGCATGTTATTATATCTCTCTACATGTTATATCACTGCATGTTATTATAGCGCTCTACATGTTATATCACTGCATGTTATTATAGCGCTCTACATGTTATATCACTGCATGTTATTATATCGCTCTGCTTGTTACTATACTGGGCCTAGCTGACCAGTCCACCCTATCATCGCTGGATAATTTGACCACTACAATTTGCTTTGATACCCCCACCAGCCGCTAAGCTTGTTCCAGACCATCCAACAGTACAAACATAAATTAAATATGTCCAAAGCAACCTCTGAGAGATGCACTCACCTTCTTCCAAATCACTATGTCACAAGGCTTCTCCTCCTATCTCTCTTACCAGGTCCCCAACTGCCCAGCTTAATCTCCTCCTGCATCTATTAATCACTTTCAAATCACTATCCCCCCTGTGGACTCGCCTAGGGACAATCTTCGACCCTACCAAGACAGTGGACGGAAATGTCAATTACATTTGTGCCAAATCCCATCTAATCCCATTAATTAAATCCACTGACTGTGCTGTACGTGCCCCAAATAATTTCCCGCCATGTGGAGCACTATATGTCCGGGGCCGCTTGAACCTGTTTGGAACGTAACACATCTGGGAGAACCTAAATCCAACAGATCCCACAGCCAGGAAATCTGACAACATTCCCCCGCAACCCAAGGGCTTTCTTCCGTAAGGCCTCCTTGTCACTCGCTGTTCCACCCAGTGGATGTAGCAGTTCCTTACAATCCATGCCCTTAAGCCCTTAAGATTCGGTAACCTAGTAACAGCAACGCAAACACTCTAACAGCCTAACATGTGAAGCCTATAATAGCGTGTAACCCTCCCACACCCCCATCTCCAGGCCCTTTTTATAACCCCCTCACCCAGCCTGAAATGAGTTGCCTCCATTGCAGCCCCTACCTGAAAGGTATGGAAGCCAAAAAGGACCCTGATCAAAACTCTGGCTACACAGACATTCTTTGAAAACCTTCACAAACTGATACCTAGCCAGTGGATTTCCTCCAACATTAATAAATAGGACCCCCCCCCCCCCCAAATGCCCTCCCACATCAGCCTTACCAGGGGAATACTGTAAGAACCTTTCAGACCCACGATCTCCAGCTAAGCTCCTTGACCTCTGTGATCCATTTAAAACCGAACTGACCCACCCCACCTGACACCCTCACTCTGCCACCCAGAATAGTTTACTTTAAAAAAATGGAATACACACCTCTGCTGTCTGATTCACGGTGCCTGCGAACACAACCGGCATAACCGACTATTTCACTTTCTCCAATTAATCAAGGTCAAAATCGCTGTCTATGAGCAGGTTTTACTGGCTATGGACTTCTTTAAACCAGGCTGTGCTGAAAAGCTGTAATACGGGAGGTATAAGCTAATAGGGGTCCATGTTAAAATATACATAAAGCAAAAGGTGACACTTTGTGCTCCTTTGCATATCATTTCCCAGAATCCCTGGCTGCAGTGGAAGCATTGCATGCTAAGGCAGGTTTTATAGTAAGCGTTGGCACGCGTGCGGCTGCGCGCACAGCGTTGCGCATGCACGCGACGCGCTCATTTTGTTCCTATGGTCCAAACGGTGATCGGCGCGGCTAGGGGGTGTGGTCATGATGTCAGAAGGGTATGCCTCACTGTGATTGGCTCACAGTGTCACGTGGTGCGCCAACAGCGCGAATACACAAATTTCATGTCTTTCCTCAAATCTGCCGCGCCAGCGCTCACGGCCGTCCGCGCGTCTCGACTATATCAACGTCAGGGTCACACATGCAATTATCATTGACGCGCCCGCGCACGGTAGCGCACGCTCACTATATTACAGGCCTAAAAGATAATGGTGAAAAACGGGGTTTCAGACCTGTATGAGACATGTTAATTTGCTCACAAGGGATATTTTTATTTGCTGTCCAATTAATCAACAGCTTTTTAACCAAAAATTGCTTTGAAACCTCCTTCCATCTTAACAACCCCATAAAAACTACATCCCTTCCTACTGGTGCTTTACCAAGATGGCTGACATCCTCACTGAATCAAACCATAGGAAAAAAAAAAGCGTGTGTGTTTGCCGAGCACACGCATTTTAAGTGAAACCTCTTTGTCTTTTGTCGCTGTTTTGTCACAGAAATTGTACTTGTGATGTTTTTAATTCAAAATCAAAACACAATTTCAGTGCCAAAACGCAAAGACGTTTGACTTGTTTGAGCTATTTGCTATACTATTTATAAATGACCTGACCGTTATGTACCTTTTCTACATTTCTCTCCAGGTATGCACCAATTTGCGCCATTTCATAAAAACAATCCTGGGGAGGGCGCTCCGTCCTCAGAATTGTTATTACGAAACGGAACATGAAATGGTGCAAATTAGTGCATACTTGGAGTGAAAATGTAAAAAAAATGACATAGCGGTTAGATCCTTTATAAATAACATACCGCTCCACCGACTTTACTCGCGCGCGTTGCACCTTTCACCATTGAGTCCAGTATTTTTGGAGAAGCCACCTGGCAACCCTACCTACGCTTAAGTCACTTTAGTCTGCAGGCGACAACCCACTCACAGAAAGATTGGGCCCGGCCCCCGGCACAAGCACAACTGCTAAACGCTGCCATCGGCACCCACCGACACCCCTGGCCCGAGGAACTGACCCCCCCCCCCTTGAGATGACCTAACAAGCCCCGGCGCAACCCCAACAAGGGGGCCAATTAGGGGCTCCCTCCCAGCATCCCCCTTCTGGGACCTTGAAAATAAATGGGTAGGGGGGGGGGGATCAGGGGAAGAGACTGTCAACCTGAGGCCCAGGGCCCCTCTTTTACCCTGTGATGAGATAATAATGAAGGCTCCCGATCGGAGCTGGGTCTCTCTTGGGGACTAGCACACCTCTGATGGTGCTGCTTCGGCTTCCTGTTACGTGGGCCACTCCAGGACCCCTCTGGAACACTCTTGCTGCTCACCACCATTACTGCCACACTGCTTGGCGCTCGCTCCAGGCAGCACCGCGCCAGGGGCCTCCGCGTGCAGCACTGCGGTCCCCAGCTGCTGGCTCCCCACGAGGACACAGCCGGAGACTACCCTTCTTTGACCTCTGCCTCTACAGCACCATTCAGCAACAACTGCAGCTTCCGCTGAAGCAATTCCTCTTCCTGAGACCTAGCTTCTTCTTGGACCCACCAGACCAGTCCCTGGAGGTCCAACATGATCAGGCCTAGATGCGGGATGCAGGTAAGAATCAATGAAAACTCAGTGAGAGGCAAAAATAATCCCAACCCTCAATGTTCGCCTATATCCCCTACCCCCAGCTGAACCTCCCCCCCCCCCTTTCGGAGTGTCATGGGTAACCGAGGGGTGGGGGGTAGAGAGGAGGGGGTGCCTGGGCCTTGCGGTCATGCCACACTTTACTTAGACTGCGTCCATGCTGCTGCTGACCGCGCTGGTTGCGGTCAGCACAATCAATTTAAATTTGTCCGGCCACACTCACGCAGCTTGCGCACGCTCGGCGCTTGCAGAGAAATTAAATTTCTTTGAGGCCCGCTGAGGGGTCACATGACCTCCCGAGCCAATCAGCTCTAGTCCCCAACCTCCCCCCCCCTCCCACGTTCACACTTACAGAAAAAGTTGCCGGACACCCGAACGCTCATGCTTGTAGACTTGGTGACATCACCACTCAAGCATGAGCGCGGTCCGTGGCACGGGGGACGCAGCCTTAGGCCTCAGGCATGGTCAGCGCTTATGCGCTGACCCGTGCTGAGGCGCGCTGCTGCTCGGCAGTGAGCCACTGCAGCCGCAACGAGAGCGGCTTTAGCAGGGGCTCGCTTACGCTTCCTCCAGCGTGCGGAAGCGTAACTCTTAGAAAATTTTTAAATTCAAGCGCTCAAGGGAGCGCAGGGCCGGTCACGTGAGCGGTCCGCCCAATGAGGGCGAACCAGCTCCGTGACGTCACTGGCCCGCCGCCCGACACGTCCCCGGACGGCGCGCTAACCAAGGCCAGGGAAAGCACCCGCTTTCCCACAGCCTCAGCGAGCCTCCACGTGGGCTGAGTCACCCTGGACTCAGCCTTAGGGTTCAGCGCCCTCTCTTTCAGAGTAACAAAAGCAGTCAAAGCTTTGCTTTTAGCATGGTTAGATACGTTTAAGTGAAAACAACTAAATGCTTTAAAGAAATATAATGCTTCCTCTATTGCATCTTTGCAAAACCTTCCTGCAATATTTGAAGTAGCAGTGATTATTTATCACTTCACAGAAGGATGACGTTAAAGACAGAGGCAGCGTGGGACGGGACTAAGTGAAATGAAATAATTAGCTTTTCGGTTTCCTTTGAATATATGGACTCATTGCGATGTTACAAGCTGCTAAGACCTAGGACAATATTCAGATTGCACTTGGCAAAGGATTCAAATGATGTGACCTATATATTACAAATATTACTCAGTATTAATAATACCACTATTATTATCTGTCGAACTTCTTAATTTCAACCTTGTACACATTTAGTAAGGCTTGAAAAAGGTTGGTCAAAACATTCAGAGTTCGTCAGAAATGAATAAGCATTTTTCCGTGATTGAGTAAATGTTTCCAACGTTGTAAAATATTTATAAAAACGGTCAATCTAAACAACCAGCATCTGAGCTCCCACAGAACCTGCATATAGTACAATCTAACAACCAGCATATGAGCTCCCACAGAACCTGCATATAGTACAATCTAACAACCAGCATATGAGCTCCCACAGAACCTGCATATAGTACAATCTAAACAACCAGCATCTGAGCTCCCACAGAACCTGCATATAGTACAATCTAAACAACCAGCAATTGAGCTCCCACAGAACCTGCATATACTGCAATCTAAACAACCGTAAAGGAGAAGTTTCATTTCAATGTCGCCAGTTTCTACAACTACAACTTTCCGCTCCCTGTAACTCCAACTATTGCCCCATATAACACCTCCCAATAACTCCTGTTGCTACATATAACCGCTCCCTGTAACGCCTCCTATTACTCCGTATAACCACTCCCTGTAACGCCTCCTATTGCTCCATATAACCGCTCCCTATAACTCCTCCTATTGCTCCATATAACCGCTCCCTATAACTCCTCCTATTGCTCCATATAACCACTCCCTATAACTCCTCCTATTGCTCCATATAACCACTCCCTATAACTCCTCCTATTGCTCCATATAACCGCTCCCTATAACTCCTCCTATTGCTCCATATAACCACTCCCTATAACTCCTCCTATTGCTCCATATAACCACTCCCTATAACTCCTCCTATTGCTCCATATAACCCCTCCCTATAACTCCTCCTATTGCTCCATATAACCACTCCCTACAGCTCCTCCTAAATATATTCCTTGATACATGTTCAATACATTGCTATTACGGCTGTTGTCTTGCTATTTCTAAAACACATTTTAAGACAAGAGTATTGTTTTAGTCTTCTAAGTGGGACTGCCCCCTTAGTAGGTAATGTCCAGTGAGGGGAGCTATAGACTTTTGAAAGGATATGTCCATGTTATTGCTGACAAGAAACCTTATCTTGTGTTGAAGGCTATAAGATAACACAGTGTAATGCTGCTAACCCTATGGGATTATGTATGGTTGTGTAATGCCACTGTAAACTCCCACGCTTGCTGTGTAGCAGGAAACTAGATACAGTAGGCTAGGATGGGATCCAGATAGGCCCCTTGTTTTTCTAAGTATAATCATATAGCTAGTAAAGAATATCACTTGGGAGCACATTCACATGTCTTAGGCTAAGGCCCCGGTATCTCCGCTGCAACGCGCGCCCGCGAGATTGGCGGCGCGTGCAGCCGATTCCCTGGTCTGCAGCTCACTGCAGGAAGAGAGACCGGGAGGGGCGTGGCGGGGGAGTGACGGGGCGCGGCCATGACGTCACCCGGCAGGTTCGCCCTCATTGGCTGAACCGCCGGGGGGCGTGCCGTATCGCTCGACGCGAGTCCTGCTCTCGATTCTATTGAAAGCAGGAGCAGCTCTCGCCCCAGCGCTGCGGCCCCCCCTCACGGCGGGCCTGGCGCCATTGAGGGGAGGGCTCTCGTTCGTGCAGCGGACACTGTAGTAGGCAGCGGGGTCAAGGCCTTAGACAGGTCTGCATCCCTGCCTTTCACCATTATCGCCCAGCATACAGTGCTCCCACTGCAGCAAGGGATTCTGGGAAATTACATGCAAATGGTCACACAAGTATAATCATCAAAGAGTCAGTCCACGTAGGAGCAAAGTGACCTAATGACAGTGACATATTTAATGGGTTAAAGGGTCAATCAAGGAGTTATTGTTTCTCCAGAGTGCGAAACACTGGGTTAACCACGATGTTACCAGCAGGTATATAATTAAGAGTGGGCAGTTTCACTCATGTTTTGGTTTTGGTTTTGGTTTTGGTTTTGGTATTGGTTTCTAAAAAACATTGTGTTTGGGTTTCGTACAGTATGTGGTTTTGGTTCTAACAATTTTCAGTGGTTGGTTTACATTTTGCATAAACACATTTTGTTTGTTTTTGGATATTTAAAAAAATTAGATTAAAGTCGTAAAATGCCCATATGTCTCCCTGAAAACATATACAGCAGGGCCCCGCTTCTCAGCGCCCCACTTTTCGGCGATCCGCCGATACAGCGGCACCGAAAAGGGGGCCGCCACCTTGAATCTTCAGTCGCGCATGCGCAGAAGGGGCGGTTGCGCCCGGCGCGCATGCGCAGTCGTAGTTTGCGCGTCCAGACCATAGGTCGCGCATGCGCAGAACGGCAAAAATGCCGATTTGCTCATGCAAAGCAACTGAAACTCGCTGGTCCCGCTTTCCGGCGATTTTCACTATACGGCGGGCCCCTGGAACGGAACCCGCCGTATACCCGGGGCCCTGCTGTATCCCAAAGTTTTCTGTTGCAACTACAGTATTAGTTTTGTAACTGGGCTTAAGTCTAGCAAAGTGATTCCCAACATGGGGTTCGTGGAATGTCTCCAAGAGGTTTGCCAAAAAGAATCTGTAATTGCGGATCCCATTTTGCAGACACAGGTCCCTGCCTCGTGGAGCTTACAATCTATGTTTTTGGTGCCTGAGGCACAGGGAGATAAAGTGACTTGCCCTAGGTCACAAGGAGCCGACATCGGGAATTGAACCAGGCTCCCCTACTTTAAACTCAGTGCCAGTCAGTGTCGTTACTCACTGAAGCCCTCCTCCCTAAAATAGAAGTCTTTGAACCGGAATTGAACCAGTGGTCTAATGATCCCTTCCAATCCCTACAGACCTAACACCCCTGCCTGAAGGCAGCCAGCTCTGTTCGGCTACCTTTTGGTGTAAGCATTAGGTTTTCATGTACCTTTTATTTATTGCTGATGACTGTATGTTATCCCTTTCCCCTATTAAACCCATTAGTTCAATAGCTCTCTTGCCTGACTGATTGTTAGCTCACGTGTACATATACACAAGTGTAACCCTCCATACCTAGCTCCAAAGGAGTTAACATCAGATTGACTATGCACATTACATTGGTCCGTCTCTCATACCTGTTCAGGGTGCTGGGTAGGTGCAGGTTGGGCGTGAAGAAGCAGATAGAAAAAGAATGGGCGCCAGGAACTTTTGTAAAACATAAAAAGGTGCTTTATTTGACATCCGTCTATAAATCTCCACAGTTATTGACATACATTTCACTTGTCAGAAACTTGTGGAAAAACATAATACTCTGAACTTCATCCCTTTTGTAGCTCTCACTCCTACACTAGGGAGGTACTCAACTTATCTGGGCTTCCTCACCTTCAGAGCTCATGTGCTGGGGAGGTACATGGCTTGTGACTGACCCGTAGTAAGGGTTAAATTGGCATCTCTTGCATAGAGTTAGTAATGCCCCATATCAGATGGGCCTTTCATGGATAATAAAAAATGCACAAATGCGCACCAGGGATTAGTGGAAGGTAATTTATTAAAAATACACAAAAACTGAGGGGATCCAACCAATCCTGGGCCTTTCATGGAATACACTGCGGGCTCGGGTTTAGCAACCCGAGAACTATGTACTGCATACTTCTTCCGTACCTTTGTGATCAGGATTGCACTAGGGATCTTCCTGTTGGGCCGATCCAAACATGCTCTGGAGTTACTGTGCCAAGAACTCCTAAGAGCATGCTTCGTCCTTTTCACTAGTGAGCACAATCTCGGATCATTACTACTGGCGCTTACTCAAAGGGCACGTTTCTAACGGAAAACAATATGGGAATATTGAAAGGACCAAAGGGGGCGATATGGGTTACTAACATTGGATCAATCAGAAGGGTTGTTTGTCTTGACTCCACCCTTGTCCAGCCCACAATTCAAAAGGGCCAATCAGGGGCGCTAGGGACAGTTTGGGACAATCAGATGGTCAAGAAACAAAGGAGGCTCCAGTGCGGGAGCGTGGGGACAAGCAGGTCTCCTGAACAAAGGACTTGGGTATGTATTATACTAAGCACTAGCGCACGTGAAGGGCATGCACACGACATTGCTCGCCCCGCACGTGGCGCGCATGTTTTGTGCCTATAGGTCAAATGATGACACGGGTGGGTAGGAAGCGTGGCCAGGACGTCACAAGAGTAGGTCTCACTTTGATTGGCTCACAGTGGTTTCTGTTCTGGGCACTCATGAAGCGTGATGGCACGTCAGCCAGCAGGGAAGACAAGAATATAGTCTTCCCGTGCGGCGACGCGGTCATGTGGTGTGCGGGGAGCCAATGGCAGCGAAGGGGAGGGCGGGCGAGATGGGAGGGGGAGGGGTGTACAATTGTATTAAAAAAAAGCCTGAATGTATGTGCTGCTAGCTGCAGCTTTTATCCATTCCAAGCCAAAGCTCTGAAAACAGAGGGATACCAGTTCCAGAAGAATGCCTCCCCCCCATCACTGCCCCCGTTTTGGCCAGCCCCCCACGCTCCCTGTAGATCGCGGCTTGAAGCTGTGCACGCGCTGCCAGGACGCCAGGCACGTGTGCAGCAACAAACACCGGGGCCTTAGCCTTAGAGAAGTTTGGGAAGCTGGGGACAAGCCGTGCCCAGACAAAGGGGACCCGAGCACACTAACCAGAGACATAAACACACTAACCGCAGCTCGGAACTCAGGCAGTGATTCTCCTCTCTCTTTTCACCCACCTTCCCTGGGGGAGAGGAGCAGGAGGACGGCGGTGGAGAGTGGGTAGTAGCAGGATGGCACCAGGTAAAGGGCGGCATGGCAATGCGGTTGAGGGGCTCCCTTGTCACAGAGACTGCCCCCAAAGCAGCGAGACTGACCCCAAATCAGTGAGTCTAACCATAAATCAGCTAGGCTGACCATCATATCAGGGGAACCCCCATATTATTGAGACCCTCATATCAGTGAGGCTGCTCCCAAATCAGGGAGACTCGTATTCCTGGGAAGTTACACGTCTGATGTTGATTTTGTTGACATTTTTCAGTACAGAACGTGCAAACTTTCACCACAATATGAACTCGTGCTTGACCCAGTTTGGAAATCTGGATTTATTTGACCTGGGAGATGGGGCGAGGAGGGAAATAGACAATAAGATTCATTCTGACTGTGGCTGGGGATTCTGTGTTAATTTACAGAGCTGCTGAATATCACATGAAGAGCAGGATTTCACCACAAGGGAACAAAGACTGATTATTATTACTGTACACTGTCAGTCACAGGAACGGCTCAATCCAATATAACAGTTCTGTCTAACTCATCCCCCATATAACCGCTCCCTATAACTCCTCCTATTGCCCCATATAACCGCTCCCTATAACTCCTCCTATTGCCCCATATAGCCGCTCCCTATAACTCCTCCTATTACCCCATATAACCTCTCCTTATAACTCCTCCTATTGCCCAATATAACTCCTCTCTATAACTCCTCCTATTACCCCATATAACTGCTCCCTATAACTCCTCCTGTTGCTCCATAAGAACCTGGAACATCATAATAAAATTAATGATAAAGGTGCAGCTCAGTTGTGATATGAAATCCTTTGAACCTGGTTTGAATCTGTGTCACCTCTTCTGGTGACCCTTGGGCAAGTTACTTTATCTCCCTGTGCCACCGCAGTTAGATTCTAAGCTCTTTGAAACAGGGCTCAATCCCAGCGCTACGTACACTGTCAGCGCTACTGTATGTATCAAACCGGTATTATAATATTGCTGAATTTAAATAAACAGGGTATGATGTTTAATGCTTCGGGGCGTATGTAATATGTGTCAAAATCTCATTTAAATTGCGCATCTATACTAATCCGAAATGTCTCCATCTGCGTCATCAGCGTGTGGCGCAAAATTGGTGCACCGAAACCAGGAGGATCATTACATGCATAGTAATATAACACTCTCCACTAAGCGCTGCGCGGGTGGATGTCGGTGTCTGTTGCCGTGGCCAGCCAATCCTGGGTACCAAGGCCGGTGTGATGGTGCCGCCACACCATTGGAGCTCTTAAATAGTTATAAGTGTAGCAGGTCTGTGCTTCACAAAATGCTTCAGTACCACTTTATATTAGCACTGTTGAGGATCCACTCTGACGGTGCTCGTTCCTCCGTGCTGCTCTCACTCCGGTGAATGGGGGGGAGAGACACAGAGAATGGGGAGAGAAACAGAATGGGAAGGGTGGAACGAGAATGTAGTGATTGAGGGGGGGAGTGAGAATGGAGGGATGGGGGGAGAGAGAATGGAGGGATGGGCGGGGAGAGAGAATGGAGGGATGGGGGGGAGAGAGAATGGAGGGATGGGGGGGAGAGAGAATGGAGGGATGGGGGGAGAGAATGGAGGGATGGGGAAGAGAGAGAATGGAGGGATGGGGGAGAGAGAGAATGGAGGGATGGGGGAGAGAGAGGATGGGGGGAGAGAGAGAATGGGAGGATGGGGGGAGAGAGACACAGAGAATGGGGAGAGAAACAGAATGGGAAGGGTGGAACGAGAATGTAGGGATTGAGGGGGGGAGTGAGAATGGAGGGATGGGGGGGAGAGAGAATGGAGGGATGGGGGGGAGAGAGAATGGAGGGATGGGGGGGGGGAGAGAGAATGGAGGGATGGGGGAGAGAATGGAGGGATGGGGGAGAGAGAATGGAGGGATGGGGGGAGAGGGAGAATGGAGGGATGGGGGGGGATAGAGAGTGGAGGGATGGGGGGAGAGAGAGAATGGAGGGATCGGGAGAGAGAGAATGGAGGGATCGGGGGAGAGAGAATGGAAGGATCGGGGGGGAGAGAATGGAGGGATCGGGGGAGAGAGAATGGAGGGATGGGGGAGAGAGAGAATGGAGGGATGGGGGGAGAGAGAGAATGGGGGGATGTGGGGAGAGAGAGAATGGGAGGATGGGGGGAGAGAGAATGGAGGGATGGGGGAGAGAGAGAATGGGGGGATGTGGGGAGAGAGAGAATGGGAGGATGGGGGGAGAGAGAATGGAGGGATGGGGGGAGAGGGAGAATGGAGGGATGGGGGGGAGATAATGGAGGGATGGGGGGAGATAATGGAAGGATGGGTGAGAGAATGGAGGGATGGGGGGAGATAATGGAGGGATGGGTGAGAGAATAGAGGGATGGGGGGAGAGAATGGAGGGATGAGGAGAGAGAGAATGGAGGAATGCGGGGGAAGAGAGAGAATGGAGGGATGGGGAAAGAGAGAGAATGGTGGGGTGGGTGGAAGAGAGAATGGAGGGATGGGGGGAAAGATAATGGAGGGATGGGGTGGATAAGAGAATGGAGGGATGGGGAGAGAATGAAGGGATGGGGGTAGAGAGAGAGAATGGAGGGATGGGGGTGAGAGAGAATGGGGGGATAGAGAGAATGGAGGTATGGGGGGTAGAGAGAATGGAGGGATGGGGGGTAGAGCGAATGGAGGGAGAGAATGGAGGGATGGGGGGAAAGAGAGAATGGATGGATGGGGGTTGGAGAGAGAGAATGGAGGGATGAGGGGGAGAGAGAATGGAGGTGAAGGGGGGAGAGAATGGAGGGATGGGGTGTGGAGAGAGAATAAAACACAGTTTAGAAATTAGTGAGCAGGAAAAAAAAACAGGTGGTGGGAAGGGAATTTTTAACTGCTACAAAATAAATGTGTCTTAAAAGTCTATTTGTCTGTGAACTGAAGAATTTGGGGTGTCCGAAGGGAAGCCGGTTCAAATCCAGTGTGGGGTCACTTTATTTCGTAAGGTCACTTGATAACCCTATCCCACATATATTGTACCCACTATGGGGCAGTGACTCTGAAATACTAAATCCGTCACTGCATTATATAATAACATGTATTAATGAAAGAATGAGCGATGCATATGGGAAATCCGAACCTTGGGGTTTCCCAAACTCCCTGACCTTGTGGGAATGTATTTTTGACATGACCTTGACCGCCCTTGTGCTGTGCACTTTGTTACCCCTGTCTCAGGACAGATGTAGACCTGCAAAACAATTGATAAGCAGATCCTGCAGCACGGTATACTCCCTGTCACAGCTGCTCCTAGATAAGGGGATCAGAGATTTGGATGAAGCACCGGGTGTATACCCCAGGCTGAAGTATATATATATTGTCATGTACGTTAACCCTTTCAGAGCTTAATTCAGCAGCAAACAAAGACATGATCAGTGCATTAAAGGCATTTGTTAAAAGGATCCATATAGGAGGAAAGTGACTTAATGACAGTGACATGTTTAATGGGTTAAAGGGTCAGACCCACGTAATAGGGAAGTGATCCATTAACGTGAAATACTGCACAAAATATTGTGCTAAATAACGCTTGAGTTAAGGAGATATAATGACCATAGTTTGCAATAGCGGTACGTTAACAGGAGCGGTAATATCTGCCCCCAGTATAATTATAATTTTAACTCCATCCCTTCTAACAAGGATGGAAGATAGGGGGTCCACAGAGATGAGAGACTTTCTCTTTGTACGCATGGCCCCGGGGGTCCCCAGAGATGAGACACTTTCTCTTGGTACGCATGGCCCCAGGGGTCCCCAGAGATAAGAGACTTTCTCTTGGTACGCATGGCCCCGGGGGTCCCCAGAGATGAGAGACTTTCTCTTGGTACGCATGGCACCGGGGGTCCCCAGAGATGAGAGACTTTCTCTTGGTACGCATGGCCCCGGGGGTCCACAGAGATGAGAGACTTTCTCTTGGTACGCATGGCCCCAGGGGTCCCCAGAGATGAGAGACTTTCTCTTGGTACGCATGGCACCGGGGGTCCCCAGAGATGAGAGACTTTCTCTTGGTACGCATGGCACCGGGGGTCCCCAGAGATGAGAGACTTTCTCTTGGTACGCATGGCACCGGGGGTCCCCAGAGATGGGAGACTTTCTCTTGGTACGCATGGCCCCGGGGGTCCCCAGAGATGAGAGACTTTCTCTTGGTACGCATGGCACCGGGGGTCCCCAGAGATGAGAGACTTTCTCTTGGTACGCATGGCACCGGGGGTCCCCAGAGATGAGAGACTTTCTCTTGGTACGCATGGCACCGGGGGTCCCCAGAGATGAGACACTTTCTCTTGGTACGCATGGCACCGGGGGTCCCCAGAGATGAGAGACTTTCTCTTGGTACGCATGGCACGGGGGTCCCCAGAGATGAGAGACTTTCTCTTGGTACGCATGGCCCCGGGGGTCCCCAGAGATGAGAGACTTTCTCTTGGTACGCATGGCCCCAGGGGTCCCCAGAGATAAGAGACTTTCTCTTGGTACGCATGGCCCCGGGGGTCCCCAGAGATGAGAGACTTTCTCTTGGTATGCATGGCACCGGGGGTCCCCAGAGATGAGAGACTTTCTCTTGGTACGCATGGCCCCGGGGGTCCACAGAGATGAGAGACTTTCTCTTGGTACGCATGGCCCCAGGGGTCCCCAGAGATAAGAGACTTTCTCTTGGTACGCATGGCACCGGGGGTCCCCAGAGATGAGAGACTTTCTCTTGGTACGCATGGCACCGGGGGTCCCCAGAGATGAGAGACTTTCTCTTGGTACGCATGGCACCGGGGGTCCCCAGAGATGAGAGACTTTCTCTTGGTACGCATGGCACCGGGGGTCCCCAGAGATGGGAGACTTTCTCTTGGTACGCATGGCCCCGGGGGTCCCCAGAGATGAGAGACTTTCTCTTGGTACGCATGGCACCGGGGGTCCCCAGAGATGAGAGACTTTCTCTTGGTACGCATGGCACCGGGGGTCCCCAGAGATGAGAGACTTTCTCTTGGTACGCATGGCACCGGGGGTCCCCAGAGATGAGACACTTTCTCTTGGTACGCATGGCACCGGGGGTCCCCAGAGATGAGAGACTTTCTCTTGGTACGCATGGCACGGGGGTCCCCAGAGATGAGAGACTTTCTCTTGGTACGCATGGCCCCGGGGGTCCCCAGAGATGAGAGACTTTCTCTTGGTACGCATGGCCCCAGGGGTCCCCAGAGATAAGAGACTTTCTCTTGGTACGCATGGCCCCGGGGGTCCCCAGAGATGAGAGACTTTCTCTTGGTACGCATGGCCCCGGGGGTCCACAGAGATGAGAGACTTTCTCTTGGTACGCATGGCCCCGGGGGTCCCCAGAGATGAGAGACTTTCTCTTGGTACGCATGGCCCCGGGGGTCCCCAGAGATGAGAGACTTTCTCTTGGTACGCATGGCACCGGGGGTCCCCAGAGATGAGAGACTTTCTCTTGGTACGCATGGCCCCGGGGGTCCCCAGAGATAAGAGACTTTCTCTTGGTACGCATGGCACCGGGGGTCCCCAGAGATGAGAGACTTTCTCTTGGTACGCATGGCACCGGGGGTCCCCAGAGATGAGAGACTTTCTCTTGGTACGCATGGCCCCAGGGGTCCCCAGAGATAAGAGACTTTCTCTTGGTACGCATGGCCCCGGGGGTCCCCAGAGATGAGAGACTTTCTCTTGGTACGCATGGCCCCGGGGGTCCACAGAGATGAGAGACTTTCTCTTGGTACGCATGGCCCCGGGGGTCCACAGAGATGAGAGACTTTCTCTTGGTACGCATGGCCCCGGGGGTCCACAGAGATGAGACACTTTCTCTTGGTACGCATGGCACCGGGGGTCCCCAGAGATGAGAGACTTTCTCTTGGTACGCATGGCACCGGGGGTCCCCAGAGATGAGACACTTTCTCTTGGTACGCATGGCACCGGGGGTCCCCAGAGATGAGAGACTTTCTCTTGGTACGCATGGCACCGGGGGTCCCCAGAGATGAGAGACTTTCTCTTGGTACACATGGCACCGGGGGTCCCCAGAGATGAGAGACTTTCTCTTGGTACGCATGGCACCGGGGGTCCCCAGAGATGAGAGACTTTCTCTTGGTACGCATGGCACCGGGGGTCCCCAGAGATGAGAGACTTTCTCTTGGTACGCATGGCCCCGGGGGTCCCCAGAGATGAGAGACTTTCTCTTGGTACGCATGGCACCGGGGGTCCCCAGAGATGAGAGACTTTCTCTTGGTACGCATGGCCCCGGGGGTCCACAGAGATGAGAGACTTTCTCTTGGTACGCATGGCCCCAGGGGTCCCCAGAGATGAGAGACTTTCTCTTGGTACGCATGGCGCTGTGGATTTAAATACGATAAGTATTTCGGGAACCGGGGGGGTCCCTAGAGCTGACATCAGCCCGATTTAGCTCTGGGGACCCCATGCTTTCCATCATAGTAGTGTAACACCTCTGTAACAACAAATATATTCCGGCGCCTCCAAATAATTGTCCAGATATCAAGGTAAAGGATGGATCAAACCATGCATGTCAGTCCAGAACTGTAGGTGTGCCTCAGATGACCTTGAAGATGTTCTCAGGACATGTGGAGATAAGCACAGGAAAATATCACAGTGACAAGAGGGGGGAGGGGAAAGGGAGAGAGAACAAAAATAATTATATCAAGGGGGCAATGTTTCGGGGGTGAGTCCCTTTTTCTGGCCCATTCCCACAGATCAACCGCCCATAGTACTTCCTTTAGTGCCCTACAGAAAAAGCCTTCCTCTATACAAACTGTTCAGGAGTCAGAGCAATAGAAAGAGGCTCCAGCTGGCACAGTTCCAGACTGTTAGATCACGAATCAGACAAGGGGACGATACTCCAGTCACAAGAGTCCTCAATGTATCCTAATCCCCAACGGGAGTTACGTTACGTGAAACCGGAAAATAGTTCTGCAGAGGAAGACGCCTGAGTGTTCCTGCCATACACCGTCCTCTCTAAACGCTCCAACAGCACTTTTTGTTGTTGTTTTGTATTTACTTTTTTTTTTTTAAAGGAGTCAAAATTCATCAAAGCTCCTTTTTTATTGCGTCAATATTGAGCACTGCTACTTATTTATGGGTTCAATACTCGGCACAGCTACTTTTTATGGCATCAATAGTCTGCACTACTTTTTTATGGGGTTAACATTCAGTAGCAATTTATTTATAGGGTTAGTGATGCTACGTTTTGTTGGATCAGTACTCAGCACTGTTACTTTTTCCAGGGTCAATACTCAGCACCGATATTTTTATTAGGTCGGTACTCACTACCACTTCTTTTTATGGGGTCAATACTCTTGTATGGTTTAAAACTTACTATTGCTTTTGTCTATAGAAATAGAGTTGGCATCACAATAAATAACAAGAAAGTAAACAGAGGACATTGGGACATGTTTATAGGATGTTTTAAAGGGTTTCAAAGCTTCCGCTGGAAACTTCTGTCACTTTTTCCAGAGCTGATAACTTTACTGAACCTCTCCTGATCCTCGTTTCTTTGTGACTCAGCCCATATAACAGGATTCTTGGCTCCGATTTGGTTCTGGCTCTCTCGAGTAAACACAAATTTAGTGTTCTGAACACTGTGTGTCTGCACTCAACATCTGCGTGTTATGCATTAAGGAACCATTGGGGTTTGGTTAAAGAATCGGGTGTATACAGAAGTCAACTGATCTAATGACAGTGAGATGTTTAATGGGTTAAAGGGTCAGTCTCATATAGAAGCAAAGTGACCTAATGACAGTGACATGTTTAATGGGTTGTCTAAAATATACAGAAGTATAAGTGCACTCACAAATTAGAGATACTTGCTGAAACTCAATGGTGAAATCCCAAAACAGCAGACCTTTCTCAAGGTTGCTGGACCGAAACGTTGGAAGAATAAATATGTACCACTTGACCACTATTTTGGAGTGATAGTCTTTTCACCTCATGTGTAATCCCTCCACGTTCAGCTCTCAGAGTTGTAACTATTGCCGAGGTGGCGGCCTAAGTCCCTATTGATACTTAATGGGCCACACGTGGCCTACGGTCAGACGGCAGGAAAATACAGACACAGTGTACGGGTGATACAACAATTCACTGTACTCCGACTAACACGGACAACCTGTGATCCTCAGAAGAGGCTCACTACATACAGCATACACATGTAACACAATCCACAATAACGCTGCGCGGCTGTAAGTCAGTGTCAGTGGTGCAAGAGCCACCCAATCCTGGGTATGTTGGCTTGTGATGGTGCCGGCACACCGTGGGAGCTTGTTGTGTACCAACTGTTGCAGGCCTGTACTTCAAAAATGGTGCTTCGGTATCGCTGCGCTTTGTAGCTGTTGAGGATCCCCTCCGACGGTGCTCGAAATCCAAATCACGTCCTGACGTGGATCCACTGCTCCTACAGCCCCGTGCACTCGCACACACTCCACAAACCTCGACCGAACCTGATAGCCCTCAGGCTCAATAAGCAATAGAGAAGCCCAATGCTACATCCAATATGACAAAAATACACCGTAAAATACTTTTTGTTTAACCCTTTGGCCACTACCAGATATAATACCTCTATTAGGATTAAAATTCTCATTTACCTCTATTAGCCACCCTGTGTCAAAGTGCTTTAAAAAAGGCATGGGTGGATTCAAGAAAGGAGCAAATGGAGAGGGTGGGGCAAAGAGCGAGGTCAACGGTGAACATCGATGAGACGGCACCATGGCTCTGCCTCTACCCGGACAGGGATGCGTTGTAACTGCTAGAGACGAGCTTCAGAAGGGGTTTCTGGATCCCTTTTAGGGAAGTGGAGGTTCCCCTCTTTATAAAGAATTTTATACACACTAGAAATGCACGTGGGCATAGCACGAGCAAAAATGGAAAAAGAGGTGGGGTCAAGCAGATGAGCGGGCCCGTTTTCTTCTCCCTCATTACCGGGGTTGAGAGTTTCTTTGTTGGGGGTGGTTCCAAAGAAAGAGCCAGGTTTATTCCATCTCATACATCACCTGTCATAACCGGAGGCGTTGTCGGGGAATGATGGGATTGACGAGGAATTGTGAAGCATACAGTATGTATTATTTTACAGGGACTTGGTAAGGGAAGGACTGGGGGCTTGGATGGCAAAGGCTGACATGGAGTCGGCATTTCGTCAACTGCCCTTGCACCCGGAACGCTTCCAACTGCTGGGGTGCATGTTGGGAGAGGAGTTTTTTGTGGATTTATGCCTCTCATTGGGTGTTTGATCTCATGTTTTTATTTTGATACGTTCAGCTCTATTTTGGACTGGGAATTGAGGGATATGGCCAGAATTGGGGGTATCCTGCACTTCTAGGATGACTTTCTATTCATGGGAAGGGGTGGGTCTGATGGATGCGGGAAGTTACTAGGCAAGTTTCAAGTGCTCATGTCCCGTTTTGGGGTTCCATTTGCTAAGGACAAAACGGAGGGCCCAGTTGTATGCATCAGTTTCCTGGGAATTGAAATTGATACGGTGCAGATGGGGTACTGTCTACCGGCCAGGAAGCTGGTGAAGCTGATGGTTTTGGTGAGGGAATTTATAGGTCTTTAGTCCCTGCTAGGCCACCTCACTTTGTGAAGACGATCCTACCAATGGGAAGGGTCTTTGGGAGGCGGCTGGCATTTGCGATGGGAGGGGTAAAATTGCAGCACCCTTTTATCAGGCTATCAAAGCAAGTCAAGGTGGACCTGCAAGTGTGGGGCTTGTTCTTAGGGCGATACAATGGTCATACTCTGGTGGCATTACAAGGTGTAGTGGAGAGTGGGCAGATAGAGCTCTTTGCGAATGCGGCGGGTTCCTTGAGTTTTGGGGCATTTTTTCAGGGCCGATTGTGTGCAGAGCGTGGCCGGAGGTGTGGGCAGCAGAAATGTATGGGGACTTAATGTTCTTAGATCTTTTTCTGGTAGTGGTGGTGGTAGAGCTATGGGGGACGTAGCTGGCCAATAGGGAGGTCATCTTCCAGACAGACAGCATGGACATGGTGGCGGCGGTGATGGGCTATCAGCCTCATCTCCGGTGTTGGTCTGGTTGCTGAGGGTGCTGGTATGAAATGCCTGGATCATAATATAATGGTTCTGTTCATGGATTGGAGAGCAAAATAGCAGATGCCCTTTCTCGATTTCAGTTTGCGGTGTTCCGGGAGTCGGTTCTGGGAGCGTCTACGACGTCGGAGCCCTGTCCACGGCGACTGTAGCAGGAAGCAGTATGGGAGTGATGGAGCTGATGAGGGATTCGGTAACCCCGGGTACGTAATCAGCTTACAGCAGAGCTTGGGAGGAATAGTGGGCCTGGTTAAGTAAAGATTCGGAAGAACAGACCCAAGGATAGAGGAGCCAAGGATTTTGTGATATGCAGTGTTGTAGCAGGTTGGAAAAGGGTGGCTGGATCTAAGGATGCTAGGGCCCCCACTTCAGCAGCAATGCGGGAAAAAATTGTAGGGACAACACGCGAAGCGGGTTTTTCAAATTACGAATCACAATTGTTTGTGCAGTATTTTGCCTGTCCTTCTTTGGGGCCATGCGCATTAACGAGATAGTAATCACCTTGAAGAAATGTGGTGATGTGGGGGGATTGCAAAGAGAGGACGTAGAGCGGGATGCCAGTCTGTACGTCTAGGGGGTCAAAAATAGACTAGGCAGGAAAAGGGAAATGAGCTCACCCAGGGGGGATAGCGGGCAGTGTGATCTGTCTGGTAAGGCAAGTGGTGGAATACGGGCAGTGTAGACCCCAGGGTGGGGCCCCTACCTCTTTGATACATGAGGACGGGACTGGGGTGTCCCGTTTCCAGTTTGTAAGGGTTCTGAAGAAATGTGCCGAGATAGTGAGTTTTGGGGATTTGATAATCAAGTCGCACTCTTTCAGAATTAGGACGGTATCTGAAGTCGCGAGGTTGGGCCTAGGGGAGTCAGCTACCAAAGTGTTGGACAGGTGGTCATCAGGGCTTTTTAAGGGTTATTTTAGACCCTGTACAAACTGTTAAAGGAGTTAAGTGGTTGACTTGATTATTTGTGGGGTTTTTTTGTTCAGGTCAAGCTGTCTGGTCAGGAAGATCAGGAAGTCTGGCTGTGCAGGGACTCATGTTCCCTGGGGAGGGAAGTGCCAGTTTTGGATAAGGGCCGAGTTGGCCAGGATGTTGCAGGTTGGCAATAAGGGCATGTGTTGGGACCCACTGCTTCCTGAGTTATTGCGTAGGGAGAGGGGTATGGCCCCTTCCTGATATCATTTTTCTGCATGTAGAGGGGAAAGATTTGGCATCGATCCAATTTTTAGACGTACTGAGAAACGTGCAGCGGGACTTAGCGCAGTTAGTGGTGAGATTCAGCCTATGATACTAGTTCGGTTTGAGGTATTTCCTAGGTTGCGTTGGCATGGGGCTAGAAATGACCAGGGGTAGATAAATCAAGGAAGAAAGTTAAAAAGGCGATGGCAGCATTTGTGCTGGAATTAGGGGCAATTGTAGTAAGGCATGTTGACCTGAAGGGAGGGCTGAAAGGCCTGTTTGTGGAGGACGAAGTTCACCTATTGGATATAGGGAACGACGATACCTTGATTTTAGTGTGGCAAGGCGCGCTTGAAAAGGCAGTGAAGCTGGTAGTGGCTCACAAGGCCAGTTTAAGGCTCGTCAAAGGACCTTGCTTGCAACATTCCAGGCTGTTGCAGCCGCATTGGGGGTGACCTTCCATATGGGGGGGCTCTTTGCCATTTGGACTAAAGTACTGAATGGCTAGATGCGCACAAGCTGAGGGTAACACTTGAGCTCTGGTAGATGTGAGCGGAGCAATCTGACTGGGTCCTTAGTTGGGGATAAATGTTATATATATCTTGTTATAAATAAAGCTGTGTCTGTTAAGTTCTCCCAAGAAGTTGTATGCCCTGTTTATTGGGAAAGGGAGAGGGGTCCAGCTCAAACCATTGGTAAGTCATGATTTAATAATACTTACAGTATAAATACTGTATCAGATGTGTGTAAACAAAGCATCAATATGTGACCCCTGAAACATATAACTGTCATTAGTACATGTTGGTCCTAGGAGGGACTGACCCGTTAAGATACGTACGCCTACCTTTTATAAATAAACAACATAGTTTTTTCCTGATTAATTTTTTACTCCAAGTGACAAACTGTATATATAACACTAATTCCACCATCTTAAAACATAATACTGATAGCTTAATGAAAGCAGCGTTTACCCTCTATATATTACACTATAAAGATAGCAGAGGCATATACCCATACAAGGCCATGTGCTCATTGTGATGAGATCAACAAATGCAGCAGAATTTCTGGTGTGTACATAAAAAATAGTGGTCATGTGGGGATGTGAATAACAGTGAGTGCTGCTGTGGGTGTGTAAATAAAAATCAGTGGTACTGTAGGTGTGTAAATTAAAAGTAGCGGTACTCTGGTTATAAATTACAAAGTACTGTAGTTGTTCTGTGTATCTCACAGTACCATTACTGTTACTTTCATGTTAACATCCTATCTGTTCCTCTGAAGATTATTTCCGTGGTTCTGATTTAAAGGGTCAGTTCCTTGTTACCGGGCAGAAAACAACCTCTTGAAAAGAACTCAACAGCCTAATTGGCTTCCTTAGACTAATCTAGTAAACTAATGGCAAATATTGGGCTGCTTTTGTTACTATGGAAATTAATTACAATTTGACTTTCCTCTGCGCCTCTGCATGGGCGAAGGGTTGTGTTTGTGTGTGGGTGTAATCTTTTATTATATATAAAATCAAAAAATAAATAGATGATACCGTTCTGTGGCTAACGAAATGCTTTTATTTGTGCGAGCTTTCGAGATACACTGATCTCTTCTTCCGGCGATGTTACAATGTTTCGCTTGCTTCATTCATTGTAACATCGCCGGAAGAAGAGATCAGTGTATCTCGAAAGCTCGCACAAATAAAAGCATTTCGTTAGCCACAGAACGGTATCATCTATTTATTTTTTGATTATTGAAGCTCGGCTAACACGGTACTGATACCTCTACATATATATATATATATATATATATATGATACGAACCAATCCAAAGACCAGTAAAGAGACAGCACACCGCACGGGGTTAATCCAAAAATCTATATTCACAACATGAAATACACGTAAGCCAATGTTTCGGTCCCACAGAGAGACCTTCCTCAGGGCCGTGCGAAGGTCTCTCTGTGGGACCGAAACATTGGCTTACGTGTATTTCATGTTGTGAATATAGATTTTTGGATTAACCCCGTGCGGTGTGCTGTCTCTTTACTGGTCTTTGGATTGGTTCGTATCATACTTATTTTCTATGGGACTAGCATCTGCTATTATAACCTTTTCTACTGCAGTGTGCTGACTGACCTTCATGTGTATATATATATATAAATATATATATATATATATATATATATATATACATACATACATACTGTATATATACATACATACTGTATACATACATACATACTGTATACATACATACATACACTCCTCCTAAAGTTCTGCGTGTATCTTCAAAGCTCACTAACGTAGTGTTAAGTGCTTTTTTTCAGCTGTACTGGGACTTTCTCTCTCCCTGATTTGGTAACAATACTAATTATGTGCCCTGTGGAGCCTTAAAATGGAGAGCAGGAGTAAGTGCTGGATTATTAGCGTGACCTTGAGGAGTTGATACAATGGGCTGCTTTGATTCACAGGAATTTTCAGCGCCCCGGGGCAGTTACCACAGAAGGGGCCCCATCTGTTTGATTTGATGTTTACTGTCTGCAAAATGTTCTCCTCGCTGACGTCAAATCCCAGAACATCTAGAGGAGAGGGATTTCCTAGAGAAGCCGGCGCTAATTACATTTGAAATCGCCGTAATTATTAACAACATCAACAGGAAATGGTAGATTCAAATGGCAAATCAGTGAGGGAAAAGAAAACATGGTGAGTGTTTTTACGGGGTGGGGGGTGCGCTGGATGTTGTAGGCACGAGGAGATGGCGGCTCCCGCACTGTTTATGATCTCATTTTGAAGCCGTGATACTGGAAGTTATGGACTCAGCTGTAACTCTGTGGCAGTTAGAATTGAACTGGGACACACAGACGGTCTCAAAATGTGTTGGTACTTTGTCGGTTTCTAGACATTCAGCCTGTTAAATATTGTGGGGGGGGAGGGTGGAGAGTTAGGCCCCGTTCACACTGCGCACTTCGTGACGCTGTGTGCGCGAGTCCGCGCGCGGAAGCCTCCGTCTGCTGGGCGGTGTGTGATCATCCCCAGCAGACGGAATGATCCAACACAGGGCGCCATGCGGGGACTGGAGAGCAGGGGGAGGGGGGCTGTGTCACGGGCATTGTAAAATCACAGAAACATAACATAACATAAAAAGTGTGTGTGTGTGTGTGAGTGTGTGTGTGTGTGTGTGTGTGTGTGTGTGTGTGTGTGTGTGTGTGTGTGTGTGTGTGTGTGTGTGTGTGTGTGTGTGTGTGTGTGTGTGTGTATCTGGAGCAGGGAGCTGCCGGGACTTTGGTCACTTTCAGCAGCCAATGCATTGATGAGCGTTGTGCTGCTGCAGCCGGAGATCACAGATTGAAAAGACTCCCGCGACTGCAGCCGCGTCGCCGCCGCACTTTGCAGCCAATGGTAGTTTCAAGACTGAGCACTACCATTGGCCGCCAGGAGTCGGTGACGAATGCGTGAGCGTGCGGACGTCGCGATGTGCGCAGTGTGAACGGGGCCTTATATAGGTTTAGAGCAGCGCTGCTCAAGTTCAGTCTTTTTGTTGAGGACCAGGCTTTTAGGATTTCTATAATTAATACTACCCCCTTTCCCCCCCCCCCCCCCCCCAACAGGGTACAGTTTTCAGGATATCCCTGCTTCAGCACAGGTGGCTCAATCAGGGGCTCAGTCTGTGCTGAAGCAGGGAGATTCTTAAAACCTGACCTGTTGGGGTGTCTTGAGGACTGGAGTTGAGTACCCCTGACTTCATCTATTAGCCCAGCCCTGTAATTATCACTAACATAATTTGTTAAGGGATATGTTGTCCTGGAAATTAGACTCTTGTTTGGTAGCCCTAGAGGACTGAACTTGGGCACTGGGGTTATAGAGCAGAATACAGTATACACTGAAACCGAAAGTGAGAGAAAAACCCTTTTAATAAGGAAGTCTAAAAAGAAAAAAAATGTAGTGTCTCTTAATATATAGTGTGTGTGTGTGTGTGTGTATATATATATATATGTATGTGTATACTGTATATATCTATATGTATATATCTATATCTATATGTATATATATATACATATAGATATATACTGTATATAGTGGGATATAGGTGCGCAAAAAAATCAGAGATATGCAATTTAAAGGGAGTCACTAAATGCAGCCACAATGTTCCTAATCTCACACAAAGACACAAATATATGAAAGGCAACAGCTGAACAGAGGGCGCAGATAGATAAACAAATAATAAATAAAGTGATACAAATATGCAGTGTCCCGAAGGGAGGTATCCAAGATAGCAGTAAAGTCCCAACTTCTGTGAATCCCATGGATAACAAAGAAAAGCCACAATAGTGAAGAACTAAAGGATAACATTTATGCGCAACATGAAAAATGGTCGTCGCTGGGCTCAAAGCTAATTATATGTAAATACAACAAGCGTTCTACATCTCAGTGGCATAGGCTGAGCATACCGGTGCTTTGTCTTCCAATAACATGACGTGAAGCACGTCTTATCATTACCCTGATACAAACCCTGAGATAGGTGTATAACTCAAGTTAAGAAAGAGAAGAGAGGGAAGTAACGCTATGTTAGGTCAATCATACCTAACTGTGGTATTACACCCATCTAGACCCTATAAAAGTCCTATTTTAGGGTCTGTATGTGAGAGATGTTACTCACATGGACGTCCAACTAACGTAACGTTATGTCCGTGCGTTAACCTTAACGGACTTTAGTCGATTGGAAATGTTATGATTACACCGCATATGCATATAATTTGCATATCATTATCACTTACACCCGTTATAGTGAACACTACGCTTTTTACCGTATCGTCCTTTGAGATAAACCATTAAGTTATCTTAACGTCACGTTAAGTGACTTAACTGAGCTTTGGGGACCTGGGGCCTTATGCTGATAACTTATTGTTGACCTCCTAGGTGGGACTGACCTTTTAATCTTTAAATAAGATTTGAGACTTATAAAAGGCAACCAAAAATAGTAAACAGGAAACATATTCCTTCCTTACAATAATCCTTACAATCGTCTCAATCGCTCAAGTTAACTGCAAAGAGGATAATTTGTTCAAGCCGAGGCCATGATGTGTTTTGACTGGTCTCTTAGTCTTTGATCTATTAATAGCTGCTCCCATCCCGTTCCACAATAGCTGAAAAATCCCTGCCGTTTCCCCACATGTTTTGTTTCTTTGGTTTGGTTTGAAGCCAAATCACGTCAGAAGAGGGGCTGATGTAACCTAGAAACTCAAAGATATCGTGTTTTTTTAGACAGGAGAAGGTTGCCACATCGGAGAGTTGAGTGGATAGGTTGGAGCTGTCATTAACATCCCAATGTTTCTCTTTCAAGATGCTACGTTGTGTCTCCAAGACTTTATTTAGCAACGTGGTTATTTTGCTGACTTTAAACCGAGATGAAAGATTAGAGGACGTTTTTTTCAGGCCAAATTTGGGTATTCTTGTTAAAAATAAAAAGCAATAGTGCTGTGTCTGATTTCCTTTGGGGTAAATCTATTTTTCACCATTATTTTAGAGCGGCTCATGCAGTGTTGATGCCCCCAAAGAACACAAACGAGAAAGTATTTAAAATAAATTAATAAAATCAACATTTTGAAAGAATTGATGTTGAAAAAAGCAGTTGTAGAATGTTTCTCGCTTTCGTCCCATGTTGGACTGACCCTTTAACCGATTAAACATATTAATGTCATTAGAATAACTCTGATTCTACATTAGACTCGGTCTAGGATTTGCCGCAACCACATGACCGGCGGCGTTAAGCCACAAGTGACCTCGCCGTAGGGACACTGGTAAGTCCCTAACCTTAGCCCTTACCTTAAAACCCTATAATATTAACCCCTTAATACTAACTAATACTATCTCTACCCCCTACCCTAAAAATCTTAACCTCTTACCCTAAGACCACTTACCCTAAAACCCCTTACCCAAAGACCACTTACCTTAAGACCACTTACCCTAAGCACTTACACTAAGCACTAAAACTCCTAAAATGTACGCCCTACCTTAAAACTTACCTTATCGTAGAAGCGGCCGGCTGCAGAGGGTCCAGTGAAAGAGCGGCTGTGGCGGAGGGTCCCTCTGTGGCTAAACGGTGGCAACCAAATGTTTCATTCCGCGTGGGACTGACCCTTTAACCCATTATGCACATCACTGTCATTAGCTTGCAGTTTCTCATTCCTAACAAACGAAAACCCTTATCATAAAGTGAAAGACGACACATGTTATGAATTATACAGGCATAAAAACCGAACTTCCCGGCCAGCATAAAAACCACACACATAATATATCGTCAAGGGGACAATGACAATTAGCTGTCTAGACATTTTGCGATCCCACGGCATTAGAGGGCGATGCTATGAGACACAGAGGAGACATTTACACATCAGGTAAAAATGTTGTTCATTGATGAGTATCTATCCTAAAGGTTATATAGAAACTGCGCACCTTTATTTAATGTAGTCCTAATGGTGGAAAGGTGGGTGCAAGGGAGGTAGATAATATATATAACACAGAGAGAACTCAAAAGAATGGGTTCAAAGCACCCCACTATATGCACTCGTCACCAGATAATAAATGTATGCTCTTTATAGCCAAACAATTATTATTCCTTATTGTTTGGCTATATGGAGCATAGATTTATTATCTGGTGACGAGTGCATATAGTGGGGTGCTTTGAACCCATTCTTTTGAGTTCTCTCTGTGTTGTGAGCATCTATCCTATCTATTCTATTCTATTCTATTCTATTCTATTCTATCTATTCTATCTATCTATCTATCTATCTATCTATCTATCTATCTATCTATCTATCCTATATCTATCTATCTATCCTATATCTATCTATCCTATATCTATCTATCCTCTATCTATCTATCCTCTATCTATCTATCTATCTATCTATCTATCTATCTATCTATCTATCTATCTATCTATCTATCCTATATCTATCTATCTATCTATCTATCTATCTATCTATCTATCTATCTATCCTATATCTATCTATCTATCTATCTATCTATCTATCTATCTATCTATCTATCTATCTATCTATCTATCCTATATCTATCTATCTATCTATCTATCTATCTATCTATCTATCTATCTATCTATCTATCTATCTATCTATCTATCTATCTATCTATCTATCTATCTATCCTATATCTATCTATCTATCTATCTATCACACAAAAAGCAGAAGCGCAGGCCCCACAGTGTATTACGGTTTAATACATGTATTAGGTTGATGAAAACCTTTAAAATGCACGCTCACAAACACAGGTGTTAAACTCGCATAGTAAAACCTGATAACAGGTGGGAATCTCTGCTCTCCTGCGGCTGCAGGAACACACTGGAACCAGAATGAGTCACCTCCCTGCTGCAGACTCTGTAGGGCTCAGTTGTGATGTTATTCAGTGTCCCAATGGGAGCAGGGGAAAGGCTCCAGTGGCGCCGTGAAAAAGAGCGCGCTCTGCGTTCAGCAGACGCCGACACACAGCTGAGCAGGGGATTCCCAGGTTGTCTAGGTTACAACCGGGGAATTACAGGCCTGTAAGCCCTACATCAATAGTGGAGAAGCTACTTGAAGGTTTAGTAAGGGATAATATTCAGGAATAACTCATGGAAAACAAAATTATTAGTAATAGTCAGCATAAATTTATGAAGGACTAGCTGATATACCCGGCGTTGCCCGTGATTTACCCCCCTTCATAGCTGGCTGGCCCCCACGTTCACAACTCCGTTCCCCTTCACAGCTCCGCCCCCCCCCTCTTCACAGCTCCGTCCGTCCCCCTCCTTCACATCTGTGGTCTCCCCTCCCTGCACCCCACATCACTCTCCACCCCTCCTGGCCCCCACATCAGTGTCCCCCGCCTTGCACATCACATCACTCTCCGCCCCTTGCACCTCACATGACTCTCCCCCCCCTTGCACCTCACATTACTGCCCCCCCCCTGCATCACCCCCGGCCCCTACCACATCACCCCCCGGCCCCCACCACATCACCCCCCGGCCCCCACCACAGACTGTCACACACACACACACAGTGAGACACACAGTGAGACACACACACACACGTCACCTCTCCTTCCAGCCGCCGCCATGTTAGTTACTCCCTCGCGAGGGAGGAAGGGGGTCCTTCCGGGCGCCGCCATCTTAGGCGCCCCGCGTGGCATCTGCAGGCTGCCTGCCCACTGCCTGTCGGAGCACCGGGGGGGAGGTGAGTGGAGCACCAGGGGGAGGTGAGCGGAGCACCGGGGGGGAGCTGAGCACCGGGGGACAGGTGAGCGGAGCACCGGGGGGGAGCTGAGCGGAGCACCGGGGGGGAGCTGAGCGGGGAGCTGAGCGGAGCACCGGGGGGGAGCTGAGGGGGGGAGGTGAGTGTGATGGGGGGTGGGAGAGGACAGAGAGAGAGAGAGGTGTGTGTGTGTGTGTTGTGTGTGTGTGTCGTCACTCCGCCTCAGGCCAATCAGAGGTGCGGGGGGGGGGGGGGCCGGCCAAGGGACCAATGAGATTTCCCCAAGGACACAGGAAGATGCAGACAGGCATACAGTGCTTTCATTTTTATTATATAGGATATATCATGCCAAACTAACCTTATTACTTTCTTTGAGGAGGTAAGTAGGAATTTAGACCAGGGTAAAGCAGTTGATGTGGTCTACTTAGATTTTGCAAAGGCTTTTGATACAGTTCCACACACAAGGTTAGTGTACAAAATAAAGCAAATTGGACTGAAATATTTGCACCTGGCGTGAAAACTGCTTGAAGGACAGACAACAGAGAGTTGTCATAAATGGAACATTTTCAGGTTGGGCTAAAGTTGTGAGTGGAGTACCTCAAGGATTGGTACAGGGACCACTGTGTGACGGTAAGGGACCAGAGACCAGCATATTAAAGGTTAAACCCGGTCTCTGGCCCTTGTCCGTTTGATGGATGTACAGGATTGCCTGGCATACCTACCTACCTGTGGCTCATCTGGCCAGCATGTGAAGGGTTAAATGCAGATGTATGTAGTGCGATGTTAGAGGCATTTCTTTGTTTCCTGGGCATGCTAGGCTGGTAATACAATTACACACAGGAACCCAAGTAGGGCTTGTTCCACAGGGAGCTTGGAGACAATGGAGGGTGGGGGTGGGCAGTCCTGTCTGGGAGAATTTGGTCCAAAGAGCAGAGCCATTGTCTGCCCAGACGTAAAAGAGAATATCTCCTCAACAGATAGCGAGCCAGCACAGAGACTAGCAATGTCTGGATACTCTGGACCTACTGCAGAAGTGGAAACTGCTCTGGATTAGTCATTACAATGGCACCGGACACCTGTAACGGGTGCTCACCACAAACAGGAAAGAAACGTGAGGCTGAGGTGGGGATTTAGAATACACCAACTCGCGTCTGGTGTGCAGATCTGTAGTCGTGTAGCCAGGTCTGGATGGGAGAAGTAGAATTAGTGTTGATACCCGCCGTGGTCAAGGGTTGGAGATGTAAAATAGTCGCTGTGCGTAGCCGTGGTCGAGGTAGGGAGAAGGTGGGAGTCCAGATACGAAGCCGATGTCGAGCATAGGAAAAGTCAGGAAACTGAGTCCGAGATCTGAGGTACGAGATACTAGGAGACAAGACAAGGTAAGCAGAATTGCACACGGCAAAGCAGGACACAACAAGCGGGTGCTTGTTGGTAGCACTTTGTCTCAGGGTAAGGACTACTATGCTGAGCTGATTTGGAAAAGGGATCTGAAGCCCCATCAGGCTGTCCACTTTTGGGGCAACGCAGATGTACACTGGGGTGGTTCAGATTCAATGCAGCTGATGGTAAACAGATTTATGTATCTCGTTGCCAGTGTTGCCGTGGGTGCTTTTAGTCTAATATTTTTGTGGACAGCCATACCTTTTCACCCGGGTTGTACGCTGGTGTCTCACATCGATGCCGGTCTGCCTGTTTTTTCTGCTTTGTCACCGATTTTATGGAGATTCCCACAAATCCTTTCCCATAAATCCTGTTGTTGAATCCCGCAATTCACTGCTGGAACTCCGGATCTGGATCTTGCTACAGGAAGAGCTGAAGGGTGAAAGCCATAATAAGCAAAGACTGGTGACTCCTTTGCTGACTATTGTGCGAGAATTCGACCCAAGGTAAGAGCTCTGTCCAGTTGTCCTGAGTCTCTGAATTGAAACATCGGATGTGACTGATTCGTCTGCTCCTTCTGTCCGTTAGGCTAGGTGCCTGCTGCAGTGCGCGCTATGGCGTGCACTGCAGGGAAAAGAACTGCCCCTCAATGGGGCCAGGCCCGCTACCTACCTTGGCCACTATGCTGCGCTGATAAAAAAAAACTGTCTTCAGAGCTGGCGACAGAGCGCTGGCGGTTCAGCCAATGAGGGCGAACCTGCCGGGTGACATCATGGCTGCAAAATACACTTGGGTATTAACCCGTTGGGTACCGAGTCTCCTAAACCGCAGCACTATTGAATCTGCATGTGTCCCACAAATCCTCCCCTTCAGACATTATGGCTGCTCCCTCCCTCCCCCTGCCTGAACACTATTAATCCTGCCTTAACCACCGTGGTCATCACCCACCTCTATTTAGCTCCCTTTTTTCTATGCATTTTATTTCCTCTGACTGGTAGCTGAGATGAACCTTCTACCTTACTGATATATATTTAGAAGGTACAAAATAATCATGAATGTGGTGAACATAATAATATACATTTATTTTGTGGAGGGGATTGTGTGAGGGGGGAGGGAGTGAGTGTGAGGAGGGGGATTGAGTGAGAGTGGGGTAATTGATGGAGGGGGGAGAGTGAGAGGGAGTGAGACAGAGGGGAGAGAAATACATGGGAAGAGGGGGGGGGAAATAGAGGGGGCTCGCGAGGTGTGAAATTGGGGGGGGGGGTGCGACTCGCAAGACTGCAGACACGGTGGCGGTTGTAAATCTAGTCCTTGGCCCTGGGAAATCGGTCTGCAGTCCTGCATGTTGGCACTGTCGGGTGTATTTGGAACACCTGTCCCAACGCAGCCATACAGGGACAGGGAGGAAGCAAAGTTGGACGTCATTTTGGAGAGAATAGTGAGGATGGAGAGGAATATAATGGGTCTGTATTCTGCTCTAGGCCCGCAGCAGCAGGACAGAGCAGACATCTGGAGGCACCCACCCCACCTCCTGGGTCTCCATGCTACAGAATGTTACAGAATGCCCTAATGTTACATAACATCACAGACAAGGACGACATTTTGGCTACGAGTCCCCCATGACGGAGGGAGAGACCTGCAGGAAAGCCTCATTCCAGAGTAGTTGCAGTGCCTGGTTTCCAAAGAACACCTGCGGCACCACAGAGACAAAGACCACAGATGATCCGTGGCAAATCATTAGGTGACATCCTGCTTTCCGTTATACCAATGGAAACTCTGTCAAGAAATGCAACAAGCAGCGCAGGACAGCCACATTGATGTGCCGGGCTAATTCTCAAACGTCGTGTCAGTTTGGAGCAGTTTTCCCAGTGGTGCAAACAATGACACTTTCACGACTCCAGGGGGAAGAGGGCGATTCCCACCACTTTGAAGAGAGCCATATCTATACTTATTGATCCAGAGGAAGGCAAACAAAAAACCCCAGTGACATATCATCCAATGATTTCTCATAAGGGAAAAATAAATTCCTTCCCGACTCCAAGAATTGGCAATCAGATTACTCCCTGGATCAACATCCTTCCCATGTATACTTATTTGGTATATCCCTGTATACCTTTCCTTTCTAGAAAGATACCCAACCTTTTTTTTTTTTTTTAACAAATCTATTGTATCTGCCATCACAGCCGCCATGGGTAATGAATTCCACATTGTAACTGCCCTCACTGTCAAGAGCTGCTGGTGAAATTAATGGATATTTTATACATTATATTCATGTATATTAATATACAACATTTTCTTTTTACCGTTGAAAATGTCCAAGCGCCAGCCAGCCCGAATAAGATGCAGATTGAAGAAGAGTGTACATTTGGAAGAAGAGCGAAGAAATTAGTATTACTGTATTTTTCACAAAGCCATCATTGTAATCAAATAAAAACGATATAAAATATCCACCGAAGTGGAAGAGAACGCAGAGCACAGCAGAAAAGGGCTAAGACGTAAAAATGATTAAAAAGTTGTTTATTGAAGTCGCGGAATCTGAGGAGTAAACGGGATCCAAAGGCAGAGGGAACGGTGGACGCTTTACTCCCCTGATATGGGATCGCTCTGCCTGAGCTGATGTCAGCTGTTGCGCGACAGTGATGAGGCCAAGAGCGGTCATGTGACAGTTTTAACTATCAATCAGTGTCCCTAATTGAGTACACTGGGTGTGGGGTATAAATGTATTTCACAGCCATTGTTCTCCACTTTGCTGCAAGAACAGGACCTACTATGGTTCTTTCCCCTCATACAGAGGTAAAAGGAAGGGTTCACAGTGTAGTGTAGGACCTGCATTTTTGGTTATACCTTGATGTTTGGTATGCAGGCTTATAACGCTTTGGCCAAAGGGTTAAACTAAATAACCAAGTAATTATTATTATTGAAATATTTAAACTTTATACCATACTGTATATGTTTTGTCAATTGGATGTAGCATTGGGCACCCCTGTCTTTTGTTGTATACATTTGCCACGCCCAGTAGCACTCTTTTTTGACATAAATATATATTCATGATGTGGAGGGTGTAGGAGTTTGAACAAGCTGCGAATGTGTGTTAATCAACTTCCTGAGGAAGGTCCTTTCTGGACCGAAACGTTGGACTATGTGTGCTTGTATACCACCTTAATACAGGGTTTTCTTTGCATTATTACCACTGAGTGCTGTTCTTTGTTTACTCTTCTGGGGTTGACAACGCTTTACTATTGATTTCTATAGAACATGCACCGCACCATATCAATGCAAGTGGAGTGCCAGCTGTCTCCATCTATATACAGTATATACAGTATTTATTGTATATGTGTGTATAAAAAATATATAAGGCAGAGAAAAGTGTCACAATAATTTCAGTGTGCATTTATAAGAAAGGTATGATGTTATGAAGAGTGGAAAAAGTAGAGAATTGGGTTATTTGTGCCTGTCAGTGTCTCCCTAAGGCCGAGTCCGCTTCTCCCAAAGTAATTTCCGCACCGAAGGGCAGTCGCTATTTTTAACTCGAGGTTTCCAAATGCTGACTTAGTCATAATCAGACACAAAAGGACGTGTGTTAAAGACGCCTTCTGGCGTGTGTAATTATTTACTGGCTTGCTCACAGTTTCCACAAAACTATAAACTGAAAGCACTCGTTGTAGCTATGTGTTGTTGTTCATCTGAGGTTGTATTTACCTAATTTTTAGACCTGCTAAGGAACAGATGATTGTTATTATGTCCTGATATGTAAAACCATAGAATTCAAAGAGGATGTACTTTCTTTTTCACACAACTGTATGTCCTCTATGGTTCCCAAATCTTCAGGAATTTTTGCCAGGGTCATTTTGTATCCCTGCCAATTCTTCCATCAGGAACAACTTTAATGTTCGATTCATAGTTTAACCCCTCCGCTGCCTGAGGGGTTAGCAAGGTATTACTCTGCATGTTATTATATCGCTCTGCATGTTATTATATCTATCTGTCTGCATGTTATAATATCTGTCTGCGTGTTATTGTATCTCTGTGTGTCATTATATCGCTCTGCGTGTTATTATATTGCTCTGTGTTATTATATCACTCTGCATGTTATTATATCTCTGCATGTTATTATATCTCTGCATGTTATTATATCTCTGAATGTTATTATATCTCTGCTTGTTATTATATCTCTGTATGTTATTATATTTCTCTGCATGTTATTATATCTCTGTGTATTATTATATCTCTGCATGTTATTATATCTCTGTATGTTATTATATCTCTCTGCATGTTATTATATCTCTCTGCATGTTATTATATCTCCCTGCATGTTATTATATCTCTGCATGTTATTATATATCTCTGCGTGTTATTATATCTCTGCATGTTATTATATCTCTGCATGTTATTATACCTCTCTGCATGTTATTATATCTCTGCATGTTATTATATCTCTCTGCATGTTATTATATCTCTCTGCATATTTTTATCTCTCTCAATGTTACAGCTCAACCCCCTTATAACACTGTGCTTGGGGTCCAAAGAGTCACATCGTGCTATAAGCAGATCGCGTTAGAAATAAAGTACAATTGTATGTATTGTGCAATAAAGTATTTAAGATACCAATAATCATGTCATAAAGTATTCATAAATATGAGAATTGGGAGCCACGCGTGCATCGCGTTATAAGCGGATTCGCGTTGTAACGGATCGCGTTATAACGGGGTTGAGCTGTATTATATTGCTCTACGTATCTTTATAAGTCGCTGCATGTCATTATACTGTATTGCTGTTCATGTTATTATATTGCTCTGTACTGTATGTTATTATGTCTCTGCATGTTATTATATCTCTGCATGTTATTATATCTCTGCATGTTATTATATCTCTGCATGTTATTATATCTCTGCATGTTATTATATCTCTGCATGTTATTATATCTCTGCGTGTTATTATATCACTCTGCATGTTATTATATCTCTCTGCATGTTATTATATCTCTGCATGTTATTATATCTCTGCATGTTATTATATCTCTGCATGTTATTATATCTCTGCATGTTATTATATCTCTGCATGTTATTATATCTCTGCGTGTTATTATATCTCTGCATGTTATTATATCTCTGCATGTTATTATATCTCTCTGCATGTTATTATATCTCTGCATGTTATTATATCTCTGCATGTTATTATATCTCTCTGCATGTTATTATATCTGTCTACGTACAGTACATGTTGTTATATCACTCTGCATGTTATTATATCTCTTTGCATTATTATATCTCTTTGCATGTTATTATACAGTATCACTGCATGTTATTATATCATTCTGCATGTTATTATAACTGTTCCCTATAACTCCTCTTATTTCTCCTTTTAACCTCTCCATACAACGCCTCCTATTGCTCCATATACCTTCTGGTCCTGAAATGCTTCACACCAGAAGTTAATCCAGACCACCACATTTCGCTCTGTACACTTTATAGTTACTGGAAATCGACTGGTTTATTGTGTGTAAACCGGTTTACCTGGCAATACTTCTGCAATAGAACAGAAGAGGAACTTGGGTTCTTAGAAATGAGGAAAGACTCATCTCTTGCAAGAGAGCCAGGAATTTGTTTTGAAGCAAAGGGTTAAAATGGGAAGGTTGGAGGAAAAAAAACCAGTGTTACTTCTGAAAAATTCTTCCCGTGGGACTTCACTTCTGCCATACGTCTGAACTATACCTCACCGCACTGTTTTGATGACTAGGATTATTTGAAACCCTAAACTGAGATGCATCACAAAGAGCTATAATAACATAGCAACTAGGAGGGCGGACAATGTGTAATATATAGTACAGATGGAGAAGCCGGTATTTCTCCCGCTGGCGTGTTACAGCGGGACACGCACAACAAGCAAGCGGGAGCAGCCGCCATTCTAAAGGAATTAGCCGCGCGGGTAAAAGAGGCGACGTTTACACACTGCTGCAGTCGCTGGCGCGCGCCAGGTAATGCAGTAACGCCTGTTACATCTGTATATACAGGAACATGTGAGAGTCACGTTGCCCTTGTTTCGATTGAACGTGGCAAAAAGTAAAAAAAATACCCAAAAATGTAACCCGAAAGTTGTAGCGAATCGGCCCAAATTGGGTAAAATGCGACAATTTCACTTTTTTTAAAAGGGGATAAATAGACACACAAGTTTTATTTATTTTTTGGTCTAAAGTTAAATTGAATTTCAAAAGCGAGTGATTAGACTTTTAGCGTTAGGTGAAATTGTTGTGAATTTTGAGATCAAAACTAATTTTTCACCAAAATTGCAAAGTTTGCTGACGCTTGCCTAAAGTTTACACATCTTTAATATAATAATAATAATAATAATATAATAGTAATATATGATACTATATAATAATAATATATTAATATACTTACCCTTGGATTTAGGGTCCTATCTTGACTGTTAGGGGCAACAAGCAGGGTTAACTGCGCCCCACTGCCCCTTCCATCACACTATATATTACAGGTGTTTGATAGAGCTTAAGCATCAATAAGGGGTTTTAAAGTTTGGTTGTCAGAAGTCACGGGATTGCTCCTTATTTCATTGACTTGTCCCGTTGTCCAGGAAACATCTGCAGGGACGCGTAAATGTTATATTTTATTTCGTTGACGTGGAATGCCTGAACTTAAAATGACTGCAATGAAATCCGTCCTAAAAAGTAGTAGATTTCTACTTGAGTGTAATATTTCCCTTTTCCAATAGATGTTGGTTTACTAAATTATTAAAATAAGAAAGTTAGGACACTGCCTGGTCATCTCATAATACCATGACACCCACCCGTATAGAGGTTACTATAGGTGTATAGGTGTACTAAATGTAGGCTGCTCACAGTTAAGTATTTACCTTTTGTACAGAAAAAGAAGGTTGCCAAAAGGCAAAAAATCCATTGGATGAATATTTCAAATTGCCATAGGCCTCTGTGGAACACAGTAGGCCATAACATTTCATAACATAACATTTCATAGTGCTTCCGGGAACAGAGCTGTTTAACTCTCACAATATGGCTATGATCTGGGAGAGTATATATTTAGCTCTTACTTGTGATATACCACTGAAGTGGGTGGCGATTGAATCCCTGATTGAGCAAGGATTCAATAAGGCCACTCAGGAGAAAGTCTGCATAGCAGCCATCTTAGCCAGCTGCCCCCCACTTTATAGGTAAAGTTAATGATATATACAGTATATATTCGTCCTTTGGGTTCGAAAGAAGGGCAAATTACGCCTAGTTTGCGACTCTACGTGAACATTTCGTACATCTCCAATAAGACATGCAGTAAGACTCCCACCTAGTCTGCAGAGGGCAAGCAGTGTCCCATCTTTAAAGTGACCCATTTTGTAAGTGGGATACACTGTGGAATTTTATAGGGAGTTCAAAAGAAGTGAAAAAAAGAAGAGGACAACGGCACACCTACTGCCCTTGATTCTGGAGTTGAACTGGGCTGGAAAGAAAGACATATTCTATCAAAGACTCAGGAAGCCATTTTCAGTGCCCAGTACTCACGACTGGACTTGCACTACTGCCGCTGCCAGGCTTCCTCTACTATTTATATTTGCTCTAACCTCACTTCTTTTCAAACTACAACTTTCTCTCTACCGTCCTCATTATGTCTCTAATTCCATTCATATATCTCCATCTCTTTTTTTCTTTTCCACTTCTCAGTTCACATGAACTCCTTTCCTATCTGTGCCCTTTCGCTCCGCTCCACAAGACACCCTGCACTAAAACACACCCCTACAAATCCTCCTCACACATCCTCTTTCTCTCCATGCTTCTCCTCCTCGCTTCTGGGGACATCTCTCCCAATTCTGGTTCCTGTCTTTTTTTCTATATGACCTCATCCTCGCCTCCCACATGCCACTTCTATTCCACGTGGTGTAACCCCCTCTAACCTCATACCCATCCCCTGTCCAGCTCCCTGTCCTCACTCTATCTCCTGTGCCCTTTGGAATGCACGCTCCCTTTCTAACAGGTTCCTCTCTGTACACAGCTTCTTTTTCGCTCACTCTCTGCTCCTCTTTGCTCTATCCGAGACTTGGCTCAGTCTAACTGTACTGGAAGCTGTCCTCTCGTAAGGTGGCTGTGAGGTTAACCGGCATCACAAAATAAAGGTGAAGCCCAGCTAACAACCCCTAAAACCGTGTAACTTGGCCGCCTATGTAAGGCTGATTTCGGCCAAATGTACTTTATGTCTGGGGAAGAAACAGGGAATATAACCAATGTATGACATAAAATGTCCTATGTCTGTAAATATTGTATGTAAAGCACTTTATTCCTCGCCAATTTAAACATGTAAATGACAGAGCTCCTCATACTTCCTCCCAAGCCTGACCCTACTGACCCTTTCTACATTACTGTTGGCAGCACTATCATATACCCAGCATCACAAACACACTGCCTACGGGTCACATTTGACTCCTCCATCACATTCTCCTCTCACATTCACAATTTAGTTAAAACCTTTTTTTTTCCCTCTGTAACTTTACAAAGATTCGCCCTTTCCTCTGTTGCGCTACTGCTAAAACTCTGACTCAGGCCCTCATTCTTTCCCGTCTCGACTATTGTAACCTCCTGCTGTCCGGCCTTCCTGCCTCTCACCTGTTTCCCCCACAATCTATCCTAAATGCTGCTGCCAGAATCACTTCTCTCTCTCCTACATCTATCTCAGCATCTCTCCTCCTGAAATCCATCTCCTGGCTTCCTTTAAAACGCTGTATCACTTACAAAATTCTCCTCCTCACATTTAAGGCTATACACTCTTCTGCCCCACCTTACATCTCAGCCCTAATTTCTTGCTACAGTACATAACTGCCCGACTAGTTCTTTCTGCTCAAGGTGGTCCTCGGTCTACCCCTATTATATATAGCCCTCTCCTGCCTAAAACCTTTCTCGCTCACTGACACACACCTCTAGAACATTCTTCCCCTCAATATCTGAGGGGAATGGCCACGTGATTGTACAATGACGTCACCACATTAGACGGAACGGGAGCTTGCCGAACGGACAGAGGACTCCTCTACATGCTGTGAAGCTGCTCTATGCTACTGCTCACGGACATCTTTGCGCTTTGTTTTGTCATTTTTGGAACGCGCTATGTACCTGGATTGCGCTATATAAATAAAGATATACATTCAGTACTTACACACATATATACTCCATTTGGAGCACAAATCTAAATTTTCTGAGACTTCTTGTCTGTCAAAGAAGCTTATCACAAGTATATCCTGTTTTAATCCCATGATTATAGAGGGTGCTGTTGAAATCCATTTATTCAGGATTTGTTTTCTAGTTTAAGTTATAATTCTATTATGTAAGCTGAATTCGGAATAATTATTTTTTCCAAAAATGACCAAAACATGCTGACACGTATTCCTTGAAAACAGGGATCTTTAAATAAAGTTTGATAGACAATAATTTCTCCCAGAAAGTGACGATTTTTCTCATTTTTAATTAACGCTGTCCTAGGAAGAAACAAATGCAGTATTTATCGTTTTAATATAATTTTCTCGTGGTTCCGCTGATTTGATTACGTTATAATTTATTTCACATTTTTAAGGTCTGGATAATCTTGTTTACAAGAATTGAAGGCGGTTGTCCATTTTGCGTGCCTTGGAAAATCAGCGGGCTATAGATGGGGCATATCTTAAATGTATTCAGAAATATTAAACTTAACAGGATCTACTGTATGTACTAGGCTTATATTTGAATGTTTATTGTGCGTCATAATTTTAGCGCTAAAGACTAGTACAAACCTGGATAAAATGTGCATTGTAAGTATGAAGGTCATTGTGACCTTGTGATTTCACGTATATTAAGCGCAGTTAGAAAATATTTTTGACGCGTTGCGTCATGTTTAATACCCGACTGATACAATTTAAATGAAAACAGAATGATGTTATTTTATTGAAGTGACACTTCTTTGCTGGCACCTGCCAAATAAAAATTTGCCTTGGAGTAAATCGGCTTCATGGTGACGGAAGTGCAGCCACGGAAGTGGCGTCACTGCTGGCAGAAGACGCCATCAGTGTTGCAAGCTCGGCGTGTATGCCAACCAAAGGGGAGGGGAAAACCCCCATAGCAACTACTGACAACCAGATTGTACCAGGGTTTACTACCAGCCCAAGGGCAGAATAGTAGCCATCAGGTGACCTGGCTACACTTGTTTTCCATTTGCACTTCTTGCCCCCTGCTTTTTCTCGTCCCTTCGCTACCATTGCTCTCGCATGTAGCACTGCAAACCTTGCAGAAAACCTTTGTTTTTGCCTTGTATTCCCCTTAAACCTCTCCCCCCCCCCCGCCTTTTTTCACCTTCTCTAGCTACCATGGCTTTTTCGTGTAGCTCCGCAGATTTTGCAGGTTCCATTTTGTTTTCTCTGGGTTTTTTTTAACTTCGGTGTAAACATTAAACACTATCGGTTTTGACTTATTTCGGTTTCTTGTCCTTTGTGGGTTTCCGTGTTACCTCCTGCGTAGTTCTGATAGATTGACAAGCCCAAGTAATCAGTCCCTCCTAGGTACATGGATCCCACCGGAATACTGATGGCTAATCTAGCCGAAAGCTTGCAAGACATGCAGGGTCAATTGTCAACGTCCAGAGTAGATATAGTGGGGTTAACTGCTAGTTTGGATAGCTTGCAGGCTCAGGTAACACCTTACCTGTTGGATGTAGGGTTGCCAGGTGTCCGGCATTGAACCGGACTGTCCTGTATTTGGATACTCTGTCCAGTAAAAACGAGAGGTACTGTAATACTGGACATGTATGTGTCCGGTATTTTCCTCCCTGGACATAGTGACCAGACGCACCTTTCACCATCGAGTCCAGTATTTTTGGAGAAGCCACCTGGCACCCCTAGTTGGAAGGATGCTACAGACTGTTCCTACTTCTCCCATGTTTATTCCATGGGTGCCTCCTGGTCCTCAAACACCCAGGGAGACAACTTCATTTTTTGGACAGGCTTATGGCTTTGCCTGACCCACAATCAAGGGTAGCATTTATTATATCCTATATGGGAGGGGATGTGGCCGCATGGGCTATCCCGTTAGGGAATTGAGACAGCCCACTGCTATACAATCAGTTTAAAATGTTTCCAACCCCCCCAAAAACCCAGAGTCTCTAGCCAATATCATTTTGAAAGATATGCAGAAATATTTATTCCCAAATACTTTATATGGGGTTTTGCAATTTTAAAAGAAAAGTGTATTAATGGCAGTGACATGTTTAAGGCGAGATAGGCACAATTTTTTAAGCTAAATCTGACACCTTCAGTATAATTATTTGAAAATCTTTATTTAAATGTAGTTTGTGAACATGGTGAGCTGGGACGTAGGAGGGGTTTGATTTCCTCTAGCTGCTCCCTTTTGTCTGTGTGTTCAAAAATGGAAAGACACCCTCCTCCCCCCCCCTCCAATTACCTTGTTTGCCTCCCTCATTCAGTAACCCTGAAGAAATGCAACATGTACTTAATTGCCAGATAAACAAAAGCAGACAATCTTTGCTTTTAGCACTGTTACATTTATTTATGGAAGCCAATTAGACCGTTAAATCCTTTACAAAAGGTTGTCTTCTAGACAGCTGTCAGGTACGGTACACCTGTGAGCACGTGACTTGCCTACGGAACATGCGGGTTAATACACAGCCCTCTAGCTGGCCCACTTTTCACCTTCGCAAAGGCCCCTCAAATTAACAATATCTCCCCTCAATCCGTCTACAAAGCGTGCAACCAGTTCAATCAGAGCCCAAAACATCACATTAAAGTTTGGCTTTAATATACAAAAACTAGCTGAGAGCCCCGGCGTTGCCCGGGATGTTTGTGGTGTGGGTGTGGCATTTGGGTGGGGAGTGGTCCACGCGGCCCATGTGCGGTGGTAGTGCTGCTGTGGCTGTACTGATGGTGATTGTATTGGTGTGCTGATTTGGGAGGGTTTGGTGCTGATGTGGGGGTGCGGATGTGGGTGTGCCGATGGGGGAGGTGCAAAGGTGGCGATGTGTGGGTGCTGATGGTGTTGATGGGGGCTGGGAATGGTGGGGAGGCGAGAATGCCAGTGTGCTGGGGGGGCATGGGATACCGGTGTGCTGATGTGGTGGTGCTGGGGTGTGTGTGTGTATACACGTGTGTGTGTGTATACACGTGTGTGTGTGTGTATACACGTGTGTGTGTATACACGTGTGTGTGTGTATACACGTGTGTGTGTATACACATGTGTGTGTGTGTATACACGTGTGTGTATACACGTGTGTGTGTATACATTGTGTGTATGTATATATTGTGTGTGTGTATACACGTGTGTGTGTATACATTGTGTGTATGTATATATTGTGTGTGTGTATACGTGTGTGTGTATACACATGTGTGTATACACGTGTATACATGTTTGTGTGTGTGTATACATGTTTGTGTGTATACATTGTATGTGTGTGTGTGTATAAGTGTGTGTGTGTGTGTGTGTGTGTGTGTGTACACATGTTTGTGTGTGTATACACATGTGTGTGTGTGTATACGTGTGTGTGTGTGTATACATGTGTGTGTGTATACATGTGTGTGTGTATACATGTGTGTGTATATACATGTGTGTGTATACACATGTGTGTGTATACACATGTGTGTGTGTACACATGTGTGTGTGTGTGGTGGGAAGGAGGGGGGTGGGGGGGAAGGGGAGGTGGGGGGGAGGTGGTGGGAAGGGGGGGTGGGGGGGGAGGTGGTGGGAAGGGGGGGGGGGTGCGGGGGAGGTGGTGGGAAGGGGGGGGGATGCGGGGGAGGTGGTGGGAAGGGGGGGGAGGTGGTGGGAAGGGGGGGGGTGGTGGGAAGGGGGGGGAGGTGGTGGGGAGTTGGGAAGGGGGGGTGGGGGAGGTGGGAAGGGGGGTGGAGGTGGTGAGAGGTTGTAAGGGGGGAGTGAAGGGAAGGTGAAGGGGGGGTGAAGGTGGGGGTGGAGGGGAGGTGAAGGGGAGGTGAAGGGGGGGGTGGAGGGGAGGTGAAGGGGGGGGGGTGGAGGGGAGGTGAAGGGGGGGGTGGAGGGGAGGTGAAGGGGGGGGTGGAGGGGGGTGGAGGGGAGGTGAAGGGGGGGTGGAGGGGAGGTGAGGGGGGGTGGAGGGGAGGTGAAGGGGGGGTGGAGGGGAGGTGGAGGGAGGTGAAGGGGGGGAGGGGGGGGTGAAGGGGAGGTGGGGGGGGGGTGAAGGGGAGGTGGGGGGGGGTGAAGGGGAGGTGGGGGGGGTGAAGGGGAGGTGAAGGGGGGTGAAGGGGAGGTGGGGGGGGTGAAGGGGAGGGTGGGGGGGGTGAAGGGGAGGTGGGGGGGGTGAAGGGGAGGTGGGGGGGGTGAAGGGGAGGTGAAGGGGGGTGGAGGGGAGGTGAAGGGGGGGTGGAGGGGAGGTGAAGGGGGGGTGGAGGGGAGGTGAAGGGGGGGTGGAGGGGAGGTGAAGGGGGGGTGGAGGGAGGTGGAAGGGAAGGGAAGTGGAGTGAGGGGAGGTGAGGGGTGGGTGAGGGGAGGTGAGATGAAGGGGGGTGAGGGGAGGTGAAGGGGGGTGAGGGGAGGTGAAGGGGGGTGAGGGGAGGTGAAGGGGGGTGTGGGGAGGTGAAGGCCGCTCCCTCACCCGTCCGGCCGCTCACTCACCCGTTCGGCAGCTCCCTCACCCGTCCGGCCGCTCCCACGTGGATCTGAGGCGGGAGGCAGCTTGTTGTGGCCGCTCCCCCGCTGTGTCCCGGGCGCTCGCTCGCTCCGCTGACTGTAGCGGCGCCGGGTGGGAATGAGGGGGGTGGGGGGGAAGGGGAGGTGGGGGGGGGGGAAGGGGAGGTGGGGGGGAGGTGGTGGGAAGGGGGGGGGTGGGGGGGAGGTGGTGGGAAGGGGGGGGGGTGCGGGGGAGGTGGTGGGAAGGGGGGGGGGGTTGCGGGGGAGGTGGTGGGAAGGGGGGGGGGGGTTGCGGGGGAGGTGGTGGGAAGGGGGGGGAGGTGGTGGGAAGGGGGGGGTTGGGGGGAGGTGGTGGGAAGGGGGGGGGAGGTGGTGGGGAGTTGGGAAGGGGGGTGGGGGAGGTGGGAAGGGGGGTGGAGGTGGTGAGAAGTTGTAAGGGGGGAGTGACGGGAAGGTGAAGGGGGGGTGAAGGTGGGGGTGGAGGGGAGGTGAAGGGGAGGTGAAGGGGGGGGTGGAGGGGAGGTGAAGGGGGGGGTGGAGGGGAGGTGAAGGGGGGGGGTGGAGGGGAGGTGAAGGGGGGGGTGGAGGGGAGGTGAAGGGGGGGTGGAGGGGAGGTGAAGGGGGGTGGAGGGGAGGTGAAGGGGGGGTGGAGGGGAGGTGAGGGGGGGGTGGAGGGGAGGTGAAGGGGGGGTGGAGGGGGGGTGGAGGGGAGGTGGAGGGGAGGTGAAGGGGGGGTGGGGGGTGAAGGGGAGGTGGGGGGGGTGAAGGGGAGGTGGGGGGGGTGAAGGGGGGTGAAGGGGAGGTGGGGGGGGTGAAGGGGAGGTCGGGGGGGGTGAAGGGGAGGTGGGGGGGGTGAAGGGGAGGTGGGGGGGTGAAGGGGAGGTGGGGAAGGTGAAGGGGAGGTGGGGGGGTGAAGGGGAGGTGAAGGGGGGTGGAGGGGAGGTGAAGGGGGTGGAGGGGAGGTGAAGGGGGGGTGGAGGGGAGGTGAAGGGGGGTGGAGGGGAGGTGAAGGGGGGGGTGGAGGGGAGGTGAAGGGGGGGTGGAGGGAGGTGGAAGGGAAGGGAAGTGGAGTGAAGGGAGGTGAGGGGTGGGTGAGGGGAGGTGAGATGAAGGGGGGTGAGGGGAGGTGAAGGGGGGTGAGGGGAGGTGAAGGGGGGTGAGGGGAGGTGAAGGGGGGTGTGGGGAGGTGAAGGCCGCTCCCTCACCCGTCCGGCCGCTCACTCACCCGTTCGGCAGCTCCCTCACCCGTCCGGCCGCTCCCACGTGGATCTGAGGCGGGAGGCAGCTTGTTGTGGCCGCTCCCCCGCTGTGTCCCGGGCGCTCGCTCGCTCCGCTGACTGTAGCGGCGCCGGGGGGGGGGGGGGGTGGAGGGGAGGTGATTTGAAGGGGGGTGAGGGGAGGTGAAGGCCGCTCACTCACCCGTCCGGCCGCTCCCACGTGGAACTGAGGTGGGAGGCAGCTTGTTGTGGCCGCTCCCCCGCTGTGTCCCGGGCACTCGCCGCTGACTGTAGCGGCGCCGGGGGGGGGGGGGGGATGTGATTTGAAGGGGGGTGAGGGGTGGGTGAGGTGAGGGGTGGGTGAAGGGGGGGGGAGGTGATTTGAAGGGGGGTGAGGGGTGGGTGAAGGCCGCTCACTCACCCGTCCGGCCGCTCCCACGTGGAACTGAGGCGGGAGGCAGCTTGTTGTGGCCGCTCCCCCGCTGTGTCCCGGGCGCTCGCTCGCTCCGCTGACTGTAGCGGCGCCGGGGGGGGGGGGGGTGGAGGGGAGGTGATTTGAAGGGGGGGTGAGGGGTGGGTGAAGGCCGCTCACTCACCCGTCCGGCCGCTCCCACGTGGAACTGAGGCGGGAGGCAGCTTGTTGTGGCCGCTCCCCCGCTGTGTCCCGGGCACTCGCTCCTCCGCTGACTGTAGCGGCGCCGGGGGGGGGGGGGAGGCTGATTTCGGGGAGGAAGAGGCGGAGGCTCCGGCGGGTATGTGAGGGCCCCCCCCCCCCCCCGGGTTATACATGCTGCTAATGTACACCCCCCCCCCTACTGTGTGTGTGTGTGTGTGTGTGTCCGTGTGTCCGTGTGTGTGTGTCCGTGTCCGTGTGTCCGTGTGTCCGTGTGTCCGTGTGTCCGTGTGTGTGTATATCCCTGTGTGTGTGTTTTTGTCCCTGTGTGTCCTTTGGGCCGTCACTCCGCCTCAGGCCAATGAGAGGTGTGCGGGGGCGGCCCAAGGGACCAATGAGATTTCCCCTAGGGACACCGGACATCCAGCAGGCAGGCATGCATGCATGCAGGCAGGCAAACATACAGTGCTTTCACTAATATAGTATAAGATACAGTGCTTAGATTACATAAGAAGATTAGTGCAAGAACATACAGTTACAATAAATGCACAACCGTTTCTTAAAATAAAAGGATAAAACACACCGATATCCCTATACAGTGCGTTATCATGTGTCATAGGTCCTGTCCCAGAGAGGTCACTGCAGTAGAAGAGAATTCACGTGTTCTGATCCCAAGACACACCTCTGTTGAATTCTGATTTCCTATTCGAACATGCCAACATTTATGCCCAGACCTTCTTGCATTGAAGCACTCCTAAGACCCACCGCTGTTGTAAATTAACTACTGGGTTGACAGATTTAAGACTTGGAAACAAATCATTTCTGTTTGTCACCTCTCTCTGTGATACACAAGTGATCATTCAAGACTGTTACAATTTTCTTTGTGGCTGACAGCCCAGGATCTGGCTATCATCCCTAGCCTTCTAAACAACACATTTCACTTTTAGTAGGCCATCCATACTCGCCCCATTAAGCCCACTTTGTAGATCAGCACAAGGGCAAGAAGGGTCTTGACCTGTCATAAACACAATATCTTGTCTTTTTAAGACAAACTGTAACCACATTAACCCCTGAAGCACCAGATTGATTAAACTACTTAATGTTCTCCGCCATTTTTAATTACACCAGCTTTCTGGAAATGCACCTTTAACCATTAAGCTTAGTAAATAAGGAAGCTATAGAAGACTTAGGAAAGTTCAAATGTACTTATAATACTGGGCAGGTACATACATATTTCACAAAGCTGATAATAGGACATTTATTATGCCAAGAGTCTGTAACACAACTCATTTGGCACAGAAAGAATTCAAACAGCCTCCCAATGCACAATAACATCTTTCGGAACTGTTTGTTCACATACTTTAGAAGCAAAATCACAGCTGTTTATTGTGGGAAATGTTACAGCACAAGATGAAGCGAGTTTATTGACTTAAAGTTGCAATCCCACATAGCTGGCCAAACAAAACTACCTTTTGTTAACTTCTGCACAATCTAATTGGCTTCCTTACATGCATTTAACCATGCAAAAAGCAAATCATTTGGTTGCTTTGGGTAATTACAAGTTGTGATTTTTCAGAGCCTCTCAATAGGAGAGTGTCGGTCAATCGAGTGGTTTCAAATCCCTCCCTAGACTCAGCTCACCATGTCTACAAACTGACTTTAAATAATGATTTAAAAATACTTAAAGGTTTCAGATTTGAGTAGAAATTGCATCATCCACCCTCTTAAACGTGCCCTACCATTAATACATGGGTCGAAAAATGTTCGTAAACAACTTCTCAGTGTTAAGATTCAGACCCCCAATTTAACTTTTTGCATTCTGTACAACTCCCCCCCCTGTTGTCACCAAATGATCCCTGTCCAACCATGCCTAATATAAGGCTTAAAACTCTTGAATTTCCAACACCCAATCTGCCTTATCACCAGTACCACCAGTGCCCAGCTGCCTCATTGGCAAACACAATCCACCAATCTGTGAGAGCCAATGGCCAAGAGGGGATGCAAGAGACCATAGAGAGGGAACGTTAGGGAGGGAGCGAGCTGGCGGCATTGGAGACAGAACAACAAGCGGGACAGTAGGCTTTCATGGTTTGACCCCCGGGCCTTCCTCCTTCACATCCCACGGTGACTGCCTCTGCTCTCACCCCCTGTCGGTAGCACTGCAATGGGTTAACCAGTGTCTGTTTATTAGAAGACCATAAGGAGTTTGAACAGATAAGTGAATTTGGCACAGTAATACTAATTATAGGATACATGTGTACTGGGTGATGACTCTCAATTATATTATGGTAAATTATCTAATTGCCCAAGTGGGATGGGATTATAAAATGATTTCAAGTGTGACGGCCCAATAACCTAGATTTGAATAACACCTTAAATAACTCATCACAAACAACAGAGTCATTTGTTGAGTATAATTTAGTGTACCTTTCTTGGAGAATTATGTTGATCCATGTTGGGTCTTGTTTTGTAAAGCAGGATTAAATTGAAAGCCACAATTATTATAAATAGGCTTAACTCCCACCTTAAATCTGCTGGAGCTGCCTGCACGGCATTGCATAGTCATATAATAATATGCAGAGTGATATAATAACATGTAGAGAGATATAATAACATGTAGAGATATAATAACACACAGAGATATAATAACATGCAGAGACATATAATAACATTCATAGAGATATAATAACATGCAGAGATATAATAACATGCAGAAAAATATAATAACACGCAGAGATATAATAACATGCAGAGATATAATAACATGCAGAAAAATATAATAACACGCAGAGATATAATAACACGCAGAGATATTATAACATGCATAGAGATATAATAACACGCAGAGAAACAATAACACACAGAGATATAATAACATGCAGAGACATATAATAACATGCAGCGATATAATAAAATGCAGAGAGATATAATAACACGCAGAGCGATATAATAACATGCCGAGTTATACTGTATAATAACATGCAGAGATATAATAACATGCAGAGTTATACTGTATAATAACATGCAGAGATATAATAACATGCAGAGTTATACTGTATAATAACATGCAGAGATATAATAACATGCAGAGTTATACTGTATAATAACATGCAGCGGTATAATAACATGCAGAGTTATACTGTATAATAACATGCATAGTTATATATTAACATGCAGAGTTATACTGTATAATAACATGCAGAGATATAATAACATGCAGAGTTATACTGTATAATAACATGCAGAGATATAATAACATGCAGAGTTATACTGTATAATAACATGCAGAGATATAATAACATGCAGAGTTATACTGTATAATAACATGCAGCGGTATAATAACATGCAGAGTTATACTGTATAATAACATGCATAGTTATATATTAACATGCAGAGTGATACAATAATATGCAGGCCAAATTGTTTAAAATGCACTATTTTGCTTTCTGAAATTAAATAGAATCTTGTAAGCAAACAGACATCTGATGCAATACAGGCACAAGTTACATCATTTCTTCCCAGAATGTGACACATGGAGCAGTTGAATTCTCCTCTGTCACTTCACTGTGTTGTCACTGTTAATTATTAGTGAAAGGGGAATGTCCCCTGCCTGGCTCAGACACAGTAACCTAGGGGACTACAGATCAACAAACAAACGGAGTGTGTTCCCCTGGCTGGCCTTTTATGGGCACTTCTCAGCTCCTGCTCCTGTTGTGTGTGGGTAGACTGAAAATTTCTGCAGTTGAAGCTGCAGTCCTGCCTAGCTGGCCGAAAGACAAGACAATATAACAATCTAATAGGCTTTCATAAAATGTGCACAGCTTATACAGATACTCGGCATAATTATACAGCGGGCTCATTATCAGTGAATAGATACTCTGCATCATTATACAGAGTGGAATGTTCATTACCAGCGTATAGAGAGATACTCATCATCATTTTACAGCACTGTCTGAACATTCCCAGTGTATAGATACGCATGCAATTTTTTGAGGTGGCACAAGTGTCCCCCTCCCCCCGCCCCCCATATACAGAGGCCGCGCTATCGGGCCTGATGGGAAGGGCCTTAGCTGTGGCGTCCAGGAATGAACAAACCTAAACCGCAAAGGAGAGATAAAACCCGAACATAGTGTATTTTGTAAGGCAGGGGTGCACAAAGTTTTAATCCTGAGCCCCCCTGCCTGCTTGTCCCTCGGCTCCCCCCCCCCCCCCCGTCCTGCTCGGCTCCGGCTTCAAATGACGTCGCAGGGTCATGTGACGCCAAGTAACGTCATGTGACCCCCGCGGCGTAATTTGACGCAGGTTACCATGACGATGCGTCGCTGAAGATCAGGTAGGAGAAGCTGCAGAGGCCTTGCGCGGTCCCCCCCCGGCGTTTAATTTAAGTGCCTTGGGGGAGAGCGTGGGACCTCTGTAGCCGCCGCCCCCCCTGGAAATTCTCCTGCCCCCCACTTTGCGCACCGCTGCTGGGATAAAGGAAAGTCCTGCAGTATTAGTCTGCACTTACAGAATGGGTGTGGAATGGTTTGAGCACCTATTCTGTCAGTGCAGTCTAATACAACAGGGACTTTCCTCTATCCTTTACATAGGTTAACACAGATACCCAGCAAGCTCAAACTCCCACACCTACCACAAAGTGAATATATATTTATGTCAACCAGAGAGCTACTGAGCGTGGCAATTGTATATAACAAGAGACAGGGGGTGCCCAATGCTGCATCCAATTGACAAAACATATAAATAAAATACTTCAATAATAATAATTGGTTATTTAGTTAACCCTTTGGCCAAAGGCGTCATAAGCCTGCATACCAACGTCAAGGTCTATCCTTTACAGCAGCGGTGCGCAAAGTGGAGGGCGGAGAATTTCCAGGGGGTGGCGCGGCGGCTACAGAGGTCCCGCGCTCTTCCGCGTTCTTCCCCACGGCATTTAAATTAAATGCCGGGGAGGTGTGAGGCCTCTTTAACTCCCTTACCTGGTCTCTGCCGGCTCTTCGGCGACGCGTCGCCAGGTCAAGTGACGTGATGCGTCACCATGGCAACACGCTTCAAATGGCGCGGCGGGGTCATGTGACACCAAGATCTTCTGCAACACATCCGGGGTGGTAACGTAAAATCAATCCAGGCCAAGATCGAACAGATGCACCACATCCAGCTGGAATAACCCATCGTTAACCGAGTCAACATCAAGGTGGCAAACCTCCCTACTCAACGACTGCAAAACAAACTTCCCAACAGCCTTATTAACCTTCTTCCTACTCCTCGGGACAGCCCGTGCCTGCCGAGCACCCCTCCAAACCTTCCTATGCACAAGTTTTGACCAAACCTCCCCTGAATCAGAGCTAAATCCCACTTTACTGCATGGATTAGCTCCAACAATTTAACTGATAATGTCATTACAGACGTGGAGGAACAAGACTTGAGAAGGTCTCCTATCTTTTGCAAGAACCAAAACCTCTGGCAACAGCTGACCCTACCTTAAACCTCTCTTACCCCACCAAAAATCCCCAACTCGATCCCTCCAACCGTAAGTTCCTCCCATAAGGGTACAACTCTGTCTGCCTTTCTGCCCACTGGACATACGGATCACTGATAATCCAAACGTTAGAGGCAGCAACTCCAAAATAAAGCAGGAAACAAAATAAATCAACCTAACTACCTACTGTAGTGCCGATGAGTATTCTTAAACAAATCTGGGGCAATCACAAACAAGACCCAGGTATATGCTGGGTACATGCTGCAACATTTCAGTGACATTTCTGCAGACAGACTAATGGCCCATCGGTTTTACAAACTGAATGGGACTTCCAGGGACCCCTGCTGTGTTAATCAGATGGGCCATTAGTCTCTGCAGAAATGTCACTGAAATGTTGCAGCATGTACTCAGCATGTACCCAGCATGTACCTGGGTCTTGTTGGTGATAGCCCCAGATTTTCCAAGGCAAGTTTAAGGCAGGTTTTAGAATACTCGTCGGCACACCTGTAAACTAACGAAGAACGAACATAACTGTGAAAAACGTTCGACTCCCATCTCCCAATCCGATGAATAACGTTAACATCTAAACCCAACCAGGGAGCCTCCATCTCCCGCAAGGCCTAAATACACCCCCAGGGGCATCTACCACCTTCACCCACCCCCTGTACCAACAACACCACACCAAAGATGGCTAATAGCGCTTTTCCCCATTCAAAAAACCATTACAGTGCAATACAATAAAAAATAAAAACACCCCACAAGCCAGGCATGGGCCAAAAATGGGATAAACTAGAAAAACCCCGCCTCCTTCTTCATGCCATTTCCCAATGGGGAAACTCTCATATCTGGCAAAGGAAGAGAAGAAAACCGGCCCGCCATCCTCCCTAGCTCTATCTCCTTGAGAGTCTTCTCACTCACCACGTCCCCATGCTCCCTAACAGAGGGACCAAAATGCCTCTTGAAAGCCATCCCTTAGCTGCAACGCCACCTCCCTATTTGAGTAAAGCTCTAGCCATTGTGCCATCCTTTCGGCGCTCTCTGGAGTGACCGCCCTTTGGAAGTCTGCTGTGATGCTCTTCCACCCCAGCGCCCGACCTTGCAGTAGCACTTGGCAGCGGAGTGGGAACCCCCGTAGGATGAGTACTCATGCTGCTGGAATCGGCAACCATTAAACTTACATTGGCCTTCATTAAAGGCCCAGCATTGGCCCTTACTACCACTGGCCGGCAAGCCGGAGGTCGCCCGCTTTCAAGCCCCCACGAAAGGAAGCTGGCCTCTCAGTCATCAAAAGCCCCATACTTCTGCCATCCCAGTCGGTGAAGCAAACTAGGCCAGGAGACGGGTAGTTGACAACCCCCTTAACCTCCTGTAGGGGTACTCTACTGACCCTCTAAGGCCTTCACCACTCCCAATAATATCGCTGCTAAATCTACAGCCCCAGCAGTACCCCCTGCCGGCCTTCTCCAAAGCAACATCCCTCTCTGAGCCCAGGGCAAACCAGCCAGACCTTGACTGGCAAACCCTATGTGCTGCTATGACTCACCCATCAGAAAAGGATGCCCTCCGCTGACCCTCCTGACTGCACCACTGACCCCCCTTGGCCTACCCCACAAAGGGAAAACCTTCCCATATGTCCAGGGTTTCCCAGGGACCCAGTCCCAGCCTCAACCACTTGTGGGTCAGATACAGGTGGGGTAATCAGAGGAGCTCGGGGTCAGGGGGGACAGGGGGCGAGGCCCTTCTCTAACCCTCAGCCATTTGCAATGCTGCCCTGCTCCTTCCTCTTTTGCCCATCCACACTCTAGGTGAACATCTCCGTACAGGGGATAAGCACGCCACTGCGCGAGCCACTCTAGTGGGACCCACACATCAGGCTTGTTCACACGAGGCCTAAGGACCCTCCTCCACTACCTCCCCCCCTCCAACAACCGGCATGGTTCTGTGCAACCGCCACTCTGGTGCCTCCATCTGCTCCACATGGGGTCTGACCATCTCACCACTGCCTCCCGCCTCCGATGTCTCCACCAGCAGACAGGCCTCAGCCTGCAAACGGTGCATGTGCTCCTGTACCAATGCCATCTTACGGGAAACTCTGGTGCAGAATGCCTTCCTGCCCCTACCCAGGCCCTACATAGCCTCTCCCCCGACCCCTCCCCTTCCCCTCCATACTGCATCACCACCAGTCGGCAAGAGGGGAGATGGGCAGGGGGAGGAAACCACCAACGTAGGGGCAGACAGGGGGAGCCTAGCCCCAGGGATCATGCTGCCCTGTCGCCTAGGGGGGGCTCAAGCCTACTTTCTTTTAACGCTACCCCCCCCCCCCCCCAACACTCAATAGCGCACTAATAAACTCTTCCTCAAACGTAATTCCCTTTTCTAAGGAACCAAACGCTGCCCACTCAATCTGCTCTAAAGCAAATATTTATTCCATACGCGGCTCTTTTCCTAGTGCCACAAAAAGAGGTGTATCCTTCTCCCAAGCTCAGAAAATCTATTTAAAGGCCAGAAAATTGCACGTCTTACCCGTCAATGCAGAAATTAAACTGCTTCCTTTTTACATTCAAGAAAACAGCTGTGAAAACGCTCACGTGTTGTTGTTTTAGGGTTTTCATAAGAACAGGCCCTGTGTGTTTCTTCCGCAGTTACACTACAAATGGCCTGAGCCGTTTCAGAATAAATGGGTTTATACTGACAGGTTTTTGGAATAAAATGAGATTGTTGTTGTTTTTTTTTTTAAAGACTTTACCGGATGGAAAATTATTACCTGCAGTCTGCGGGGAAATGTCATAAGGCTGTTGGTGACTTTAAAAGGTATTTAATTGTGTTTATCCAGGTGGTCTGTTACTCCATCCAAACGTTAAGAAAAAAGGTGTATCCTGTCCCGTTGATTAAACAGTAAGTCAATGTAGGAGCAAAGTGACAGTGACATGTTTCATGGGTTAAAGGGTCAGTCCCATGTAGGCGCCAAGTCACCTACTGGCAGTGACATGTTTAATGGGTTAAAAGGTCAATCCCATATAGGAGCAAATTGACCTACTGACAGTGACATGTTTAATGGGTTAAAAGGTTAGTCCCATATAGGAGCAAAGTGACCTACTGACAGTGACATGTTTCATGGGTTAAAGGGTCAGTCCCATGTAGGTGCCAAGTCACCTACTGGCAGTGACATGTTTAATGGGTTAAAAGGTTAGTCCCATATAGGAGCAAAGTGACCTACTGACAGTGACATGTTTAATGGGTTAAAAGGTCAATCCCATATAGGAGCAAATTGACCTACTGACAGTGACATGTTTAATGGGTTAAAAGGTTAGTCCCATATAGGAGCAAAGTGACCTACTGACAGTGACATGTTTCATGGGTTAAAGGGTCAGTCCCATGTAGGTGCCAAGTCACCTACTGGCAGTGGCATGTTTAATGGGTTAAAAGGTTAGTCCCATATAGGAGCAAAGTGACCTACTGACAGTGACATGTTTAATGGGTTAAAAGGTCAGTCCCATATAGGAGCAAAGCAACCTAATGACATGTTTAATGGGTAATATAAACAGTAGATGATTGACCCAATTTAAAAAATGTTTAAAGCCTTCAGGTGCTTTGGAGTATTTTTATGATCTTTACCTAATCTCCTTTTTGAGATAGCACTGTTTGTAAACTCTTTCACATAGAGGGAAATGGTAGATTTTGTTTTACCTGGTTTATGAGTCTTTTCTATGGAAGTCGATTACATTGACAAGTTGTTTAAAAAAACAGGATGCTGATATGTTGCCACTTTGAGGATGTCCCCTATGGACAGGAAGTTGAAAAAGTCACACAGACATCAATGTAATTCCATAGAACGTTCCACTCCCTCTACATAATAATAATAAAAACAATTGTTCGTTCTTGTATAGCGCTGCTAGTTTTACATATCACTTTACAGAGACATTTTGCAGACACAGTCCCTGCTCCGTGGAGCTTACAATCTATGTTTTTGGTGCCTGAGGCACAGGGAGATAAAGGTCACAAGGAGCCGGAATTGAACGAGGTTCCCCTACGTCAAACTCAGTGTCTTTACTCGCTGAGCCATTCCTTCTCCACGAAGAAGAGTGTGTATAACTGTGGATTTCCTGTTGACGACCCTAACCTAACCCCCATGACATCACCTTGCTGCCTGCCTGTGACCTGACTACGATAACTGCTGCCTGCCTCCGACCTCTGCCTGCGACCCCGACTACGAGTATTGCCGCCTTCCATGGAGCCCTGCCTGTGACTACGCCTTGCCTGCCCCTGCTGTTCCAGCCACTGAGGTCCTACCCGCACCCGGAGTCTCCCGTGGCAAAAGTCAGTTGAGGTTATCGCAGGGCTTTAATGTTACGTTAGTCGGGTCTTACTTAAACTTGCCATACCTCACATCCAGACCCCGAAATAGGGTCTGATGGGTGTAACACCACAGTTAGGTATGATTGGACTAATATAGTGTAATTTCCCTCTACTCTCTTTCTAATTTTGAGTTAAACACCTATCACAGGGTTTGTATCAGGGTAACGATGACATACTCAATGTCCTGTTATTGGAAGATAACACAATTTTGTGTTACAATGACGTGACGTTAAGTCTATGCTAATGATATGCAGTATGCATGCCATTTTTGCATATAATTAGCTTTGAGGATACGCAGAAGACCTCGGGGAACATAACGTCCTTTCCTGTTTTAGGTATCATTACGTTATGAGCCCTGATTTAACAGAATATTCGCAGCCATATTCATTTTCTTAAACATTCTGTTAAAATAGTTTTTCTACATTTTGTTCTTAAACATTCTGTTGCGACACTGAGCCCCAGAACCCTATCTGGACTTTCCATATTAATTTAGGTGTTGGGCTAATTTTTTAGGAATAAAACACACTGGGTAAATACAGTAAATCAGTGAGCAGGGGAAGAATCAGAGCCCATAATATACAGTATGGAGAAGGGAATCGTTACAAGTAAATGAGCGAGGGGACATCCTGTTTAAACAGGGTACACATGGATTGGTAAAGTCTAAAAATAAATGTCCTCTTTTTATTTCAGTTTAATAAACAAAGTGGAAAGAATAACTCTATAATTTCAAAACATTGGAATGTCCTATCCATGGACCCTGTCCTTAAAAAATATGTTGAACCTGGTCCTACTTTTGTATACCGTAGAGCGAGAACAATTGGATCTTATGTCTCACCAAGTGAACTTAATACTTCTGGGTCTACAAAACCTTTTATCACCAGGGGTTCCTTTAAATGTGGCTCTTGTAGTGTAAGCAAACACATGAAGCCGGCAAAAAGTTTTCTACAGTATGCCTTGCCGCAGCCACATGATGTGAATAAAGTAAAGAATAAGGAATTTAAGATCAACAGTTTTATAAATTGTAAAAGTCAATTTGTTGTTTATCTCATAACATGTGGTTGCGGCAAGAGATATGTGGGGAGAACGACTAGAGCCCTTAAGGTCAGGATGTTAGAGCACTTGAGGCTCATAAGATTGAAAGACACCAATCATCCTGTTTCCAAACATTTCACGGAATGTGGTCAGGGAGGAACAAGTAATTTTTCCTTCCTGGGAATTGAATCAGTTAATTGTAAATCTAGAGGAGGTGATCATGTCAACCTTCTGAACCGTAGGGAGGCATATTGGATTTTCATTCTCCAAACACGCTTCCCTATGGGTCTGAATATTGACTGGCAGTTAACCCATTACTTGTAATATTTGACAATTTTTAAAGAATCGATTGCACTTTAGGTCAATCTCGTTCAACGAGTAAGGATTGATCAAATTAGCCCTTTAAATCTCATAAAGTTTCACAAAGTTTATGATAAACTTGGTTATTTGATGTATTGTGTTGATAATACCTTATACAATGTTCTTTATATATGATATTTGTTGTATTTCCCTGGTTCCTAGGATTTAGATATACAATACGTGTTATGCAGTATTTATGTTTTAACATATATTTTTTAAGTAATTTGGTTGTTTTAAATTATTTGTCAAATTGAGTTTATGTTTCTACATCTCTTATTTTTCCCTTATGTGTCAGTATAAGTTGTAAATTAATATGTTTTTCTCAATTTTCCTCATTATAGAGTGTTTTTTCTTTCTCTATCTTCTATATTTCTCAACATTTGTATTTCAGCATTGTTGATGTTTGCCTCGTCGCAATGCGCATGCTCAGTGATTAGCACTGTATGTATGTGTTGTAGGGATGTATTGTATTAGTGGGGCAGTGATTTTCTATGACTTGCCCTTAACCAAGATGGCCACACTGCCTGTGAGACTTGTTTTGCCCTTAGATCGGCACTGTGTTGCTCTGCGCATGCGCGATGAAGCCATCAGGTTCCGTTTTTTGGCGCGAAACGGCCCACAGGTAAGAGGGTATATAATGGATGTTATTACATTGTGTTTTATCCTTGAAAAAGAACGCTGTGACGTTCGAAACGCGTTGGATGGGTCTCTTGTCACATTAAAGTGCCCTTTTAATCATTTTTGTTTTGGGTCCTTCCTGCTCCGTTTGTGCTGGTGCGCTTTTTGGTCTCCCTTTTCCTGTATTGCATAATTGTAGCTGCACAGCCTGCCTACCTACCACCAGGATGTGAGTATTGCTTATTTTCAGGGGAACCTGCCGATGAGACTGAGGGTGAGTGGGCTTGTACCATCTACCACCTGTCTTCAGGAGGATAGTACCCATACTATTGCACATTAAGTACTATGTTATTTTATTAGTACCCTGGTTTAGTGGTTTGGCTTATTTTTGTTCAATATACCTGCATTTGAGCGCTTCAGCTATTTTCCACATATGCTAATGATATGCAGTATGTATGCCATTTTTGCATATAATTAGCTTTGAGGATACGCAGAAGACCTCGGGGAACATAACGTCCTTCCCTGTTTTAGGTATCATTACGTTATGAGCCCTGATTTAACAGAATATTCGCAGCCATATTAATTTTCTTAAACATTCTGTTAAAATAGTTTTTCTACATTTTGTTCTTAAACATTCTGTTGCGACACTGAGCCCCAGAACCCTATCTGGACTTTACATATTAATTTAGGTGGTGGGCTCATTTTTTAGGAATAAAACACACTGGGTAAATACAGTAAATCAGTGAGCAGGGGAAGAATCAGAGCCCATAATATACAGTATGGAGAAGGGAATCGTTACAAGTAAATGAGCGAGGGGACATCCCGTTTAAACTCAGCCCACACACACCTCCCACACACCCCCGTTCTATTTTTTTTAGCTTTTTGTAAATCAGTAGCTGGCAGTAAAGCTGCTGACGTGACCGCTCTCCAGAGATCTGAGCCCGTAGAGTCATTATCAGCTTCTCATTTGCAACCTATTTTTAAATCCCGCAAGCGCCCCACGCATAACAAGAGATAAGCAAGCTGTTCTTTTACCTAGACTACACACACAGCACACAGACTGCACACTGCTACTGTGTCGGTGTCGTATGAAAATGAGATCTCTCCTGTTCCAATATATATGTGAGTTGGGATGTAAACACTCACACACCTAGAACAATACACAAATAATACTGCAATCAAACCACTACATGAATTGGTATCCAAAAACCCCAGAAATAAAGCGAAACAATACTGCTACTGGCGGTGCTAAATGGAAAATAATAAAAAAAAATACAAAAACAAGGTCCCAAGACAAGCACTTACATTACCAATATATAAACAGAATTTATTAAGGACAATAAAAATAAGAAAGGCAGTTTAAAGTGGCGAGACCCCTGCTGAACCTCTAGCAATACCTCAACTAATTAATCAAAGAAACCTAGCTGCATGAATGTGTGCAAAATCTGATAAATTGGGGGAGCAAGCAGTATAATCACCCTTAAATAGACAATATAGAGGAAAATTCCTCTATATATTAATGACCGACCGGTCCATAATCACTAAATGTAATAACACGTGTAATAAAATCGATGGAATAAAAGCTGCCACAGATAACACAGAGCCGGAAATAGGGATCCCCGCAGCATTAGCAGATGGAAGATAAAGAAGGCGGCTGCACAGGTGTATGCACTGCAGGTCACTACCCACGCAATCCCTGTCCAATAATAACGTAGAGATGCCCAAGGGGAGAAAAAATACTCTATAGTGATGTCAGAGAATCGCAGAGAAAACTAACTCCGTAACAATGCAGTACTGATTAACCCTGTCCCTGGCAGTGGGGTCACCGGCGGAAAAAGGGGAAGCAGATGTAAACACCAATGTCCAGAAAAAATCATGTAGGCTGATAATGATATGGGATAATGATATGGGGAAATGATATGGGAAAATGATATGGGATAATGATATGGGAAAATGATATGGAATAATGATTTGGGGAAATGATTTGGGATAATGATATGGGATAATGATATGGGGAAATGATATGGGATAATGATATGGGATAATGATTTGGGAAAATGATATGGGGAAATGATATGGGGAAATGATATGGGGAAATGATATGGGAAAATGATATGGGATAATGATATGGGGAAATGATTTGGGATAATGATATGGGGAAATGATATGGGATAATGATATGGGGAAATGATATGGGATAATGATATGGGGAAATGATATGGGGAAATGATATGGGATAATGATATGGGAAAATGATATGGGGAAATGATATGGGGAAATGATATGGGGAAATGATTTAGGATAATGATATGGGGAAATGATATGGGATAATGATATGGGGAAATGATATGGGGAAATGATATGGGATAATGATATGGGAAAATGATATGGGGAAATGATATGGGATAATGATATGGGGAAATGATTTGGGATAATGATATGGGGAAATGATATGGGGAAATGATATGGGGAAATGATATGGGAAAATTATTTGGGATAATGATATGGGGAAATGATATGGGGAAATGATTTGGGGCAATGATATGGGATAATGATTTGGGATAATGATATGGGGAAATGATATGGGATAATGATATGGGGAAATGATATGGGATAATGATATGGGATAATGATTTGGGATAATGATATGGGATAATAATATAGGAAAATGATTTGGGATAATGATATGGGGAAATGATATGGGAAAATGATTTGGGATAATGATATGGGAAAATGATATGGGGAAATGATATGGGATAATGATATGGGATAATGATATGGGATAATGATATGGGGAAATTATATGGGGAAATTATATGGGAAAATGATATGGGATAATGATATGGGATAATAATATGGGAAAATGATTTGGGATAATGATATGGGAAAATGATATGGGATAATGATATGGGAAAATGATATGGGATAATGATATGGGGAAATGATATGGGGAAATGATATGGGGAAATGATATGGGGAAATGATATGGGATAATGATATGGGAAAATGATATGGGGAAATTATTTGGGATAATGATATGGGGAAATTATTTGGGATAATGATATGGGGAAATTATTTGGGATAATGATATGGGGAAATGATATGGGATAATGATATGGGGAAATTATTTGGGATAATGATATGGGGAAATGATATGAGAAAATGATATGGGATAATGATATGGGGAAATTATTTGGGATAATGATATGGGGAAATGATATGGGATAATGATATGGGATAATGATATGGGGAAATGATATGGGATAATGATATGGGATAATGATATGGGATAATGATATGGGATAATGATATGGGATAATGATATGGGATAATGATATGGGGAAATGATATGGGATAATGATTTGGGATAATGATTTGGGGAAATGATATGGGGAAATGATTTGGGATAATGATATGGGATAATGATTTGGGATAATGATTTGGGATAATGATATGGGGAAATGATATGGGGAAATGATTTGGGATAATGATATGGGATAATGATATGGGATAATGATATGGGATAATGATATGGGATAATGATATGGGATAATGATATGGGATAATGATATGGGGAAATGATATGGGGAAATGATATGGGGAAATGATTTGGGATAATGATATGGGATAATGATATGGGATAATGATATGGGATAATGATATGGGATAATGATATGGGGAAATGATATGGGGAAATGATATGGGGAAATGATATGGGGAAATGATATGGGGAAATGATATGGGGAAATGATATGGGATAATGATATGGGGAAATTATATGGGGAAATGATTTGGGAAAATGATATGGGATAATGATATGGGATAATGATTTGGGATAATGATATGGGGAAATGATATGGGATAATGATTTGGGATAATGATATGGGATAATGATTTGGGATAATGATATGGGATAATGATATGAAAAACATCCCTAGAAAGAGGGGAAATCCCAGCAGTATCACAAGTAATGAAAACAATGGATGATACTCAGCATAAAGTTCTTAACAGCAGCAGCAGAACAGAGCCATCTATGTACACAGCGCGTCACGGCAGTAACACACGGGACATAATAATATAATGCATAATGGGAATAAGCGCTTCAGATATAAAAGTAACATTAGGAAAAGGAGTCCCTGTCCGTAGAGCTTACAATCTAATTGGTGAGTAAGAGAACGTACAGAGGCAGTAGGAGGGTGTACTGGTAAGTGCGCCTGCAGGGGGCCCCGGTCGATGTACGAGATGTATAGTATCTGTGTTAAAGAGGAGAGTTTTATGTTGTTGTGTCAGAGGGCGCAAATAGGAAAGGCGTTCATGTGAACTGAAGTGCAGAAGGAAGGAGAGCTGGAGATATATATGAAAGGAGTTGGAGGAATAATGAGGCTGGTAGAAAGACACGTGTAGTTTGAAAAGAAGTGAGGTCAGAGCAAATATAAATAGCAGGAGGCGGCCTGGCAGGGGCAGGAGTGGTAGTTTAGTGTTGAGCGGCGAGTCAGGACTGGGCAGTGAAAATTAAGTTAGGATAAGGAGTGGAAGTTGTGAGAAATGCGATATATGAGTCGCGACTCTAGAGTGAAGAGCTGTGTCTCCTTAAGTCTGTGATAGAAACTCTCCTCCTTTCCAGTGCAGTTCAAATTCAGTATCCAGGGCCAATAGGTGTTCTGTTGTCCACTTTTTACACTCCTGTTGAGCGCCCTGTTAAACTCCACACCGTATGCCACTTAAAAAAGAGCCACTTTAAAGATAGCCTCTTTACATGTAGGCTGCTGCCCCTGCCTACATGTAAAGAGGCCATATATATTGTGTGGTGGACAGCGTTGTATATAACATGACCCTTACACCCTCAACTTCCACCATTTCGTTGCTCACACATCCAAATAAACACAGACACCTTAGTTGAGTACAGATGGCCACAGCCTTTTATTTATCAAATCATATTATTTCTGGACTTGGTCAGAAAGTTGCCCCACTGCTGACCCATGCTACATGACCCAGTGGGCACATATGGTTCATAATACCTAGGGTCTGAGTTTTTGAGCACACCCTTAGGCCTGACGCACTTGGCCTAGACCCATAGTGCCTCCTTTTGGAATCCTCACACACCTCCCCATTTCACCACCTGGGCAGAACTGACAAATCCCCAATCTCTAACCACCTCGGAGAGGTGAACTCCATCCCTCCGATAAAACCCTGACAACTCTCCGTCCAAATTCTTGTGCCATACCACCATGCTCCCTAATGATCTAATGAAATCTACCACCTCACTATTGAGTTGCAAATGGCACCCTAAAGAGTTTTACTTCAAACCCTGAGAAGCAAACTCTCTGTTGCCTCCACCTTCTGTGTCCTTCTCCTCCATCCCTTCACTAATCTCCTAAACAAATATGCTTGGTGTGATCTTTCAAGCCCAACAAAACAATGAAAATGGATATTCCGGCCAGTTGTTCTACCAGACTGCGGACGCATGTTCGCAGAACTTTGCTAAAAGGAAGCCCAACATTTCCCCCAAAAAAATCCTGCATGGAGACAATCCCTCCTGACCCCGTCACAAAATCCGGACAGACCATCCATGCCCTGACATATGCTGCCCAGGTTGCTGGCACCATCGACTGTCTCACTACCTCCATCAACCTTTCATCCCCATCTGTCAAATCAAGTATGGGCAAAACAATCCCTCCGAATCGGCTCTCGGGGACCAACAACCAAAACAACGAAAATATGTTTCTTTACAAGGCATCCACAATAACGTTCTCTGCCTCTGGTATGCATGTTAAGCTCTGAAGAAGATATTATTCTCCAGACATTTGAGCACCAGATGACTTAATAGCCGTACCCCCAAATTGTCTGAATGGAAAATAACTTTCCTAACTCCTCTCCCCAAAGCTCAACCAGCACCAGTAAGGGAAACAACTCCAAGAAGATCAGGTTTCTTGTTAAACTAGACTCCAACCAATCCCTCGGCCATTCCTCCACACACCACTTGTTACCAAAAACTGCTCCAAAGCCCACTGAAAAAATACAATATGTCCACGCTCATACAGTAACCCCAACATAAAGTGCATTCATCAAATTGGGCCACAAATATTTCCAATGTTTTTTAGATTAAAAGAAAAAACTTTAGGTGAGGTGCTGCTTTTCTTTTCTTCTAAGGAAGCATCCCTAAGGTGGATGTTATTATCAAAGGACTAACGAGATGCGTAGGATAGAATCTAAAGAGCCAGGCAGACTGGGGCAATTGAGTCTGAGTGTGCCCTCCAGAAGTAACATCACAGCCACACCCAGAAGATTAGAGGTGCAGTCCGACATCCGCCGGAGGACACAGGCACTGGTTTCAAGCTTAAAGATCTTCTGAGATGCTCGCAGGTGTGTTTGGAGCATATGGACGCCCCTCCCCCTTCTGTTAAAAGCTTGAATCTTCACACATTTGTTTGTGAGTGTATTTTATTTATTTACCTATATATTTTTGCGATGAAATTGTACTACACCACGAGGTAGGTGTGTGCGCTTTCTATCTTCTAGATTGCTCCCCAAAGCCCAGTGAACCTGCTGCGTCAGTAAAGAGTTCCAAGCCATGGTTACAAACCTCCCCCAATTGTACCAATGTTCTGCCATTTTACTTTAGAAACTCATCCCACACTCGCATATCCCCCTTCATGTCCATTAACATCTGCCTAAGGTGACGTGGGCTTTTAGCCCTGCCATTGCTCCCACTTGCCAACTGCAAAATACCCTTCCCATCGACATTATCCAACATGCAAAAGCCAACTGGCCCAGCCATGACTGCACCTGCCTGAGTGACATCTTTTTTGGCCTTATTGCTTACCATATCCTCTGATCCTCTTGCTCTTTTCTTTGGTGCCATCTCCTGCTGAAGCAGCTCTGTCACACCTCCGCAGAGCCTTGCAGCACCTCCACAGCACGATCAGGGACAGTTCAATCTTTTGGGTAGGACTTCACCTGAGGAAATGACCCTTAAGTACCCTAGCCTCCCTATGCCTCCCCACCCATCACTCTTGGTTCCTCGGGTCAAGGGTCATGTTAGCATTTCCTAATTGGTCCGGGTTGTCTGTATATAGCGTGTGTGTCAGCAGTATATACAATATATATATATATATATATATATACACACAATAAAAGACAAAAATACCCAATGCTACATCCAATGTGACAAAATACGTCTCTCCAAAAATCAAATACCACTGACTACCAGATTTTTGGTAGTGTCGTCACGTCCACTATAAGTGTTGGAGGCAATGCATTTGTTTTGACGCAACGTTGCGTCGCTGTCGCCAGCACCATAAGCGCAGCCTAAGGGTTCGCAGTAGATATAATAGTATATAACCATATATATAACGTGTTGGTAAGCCATGTATATATGGTATATAACGTACCTATGTCTGTGTGCATGTGTGCGTGACAGTGTGTATGTGCAAGTCTATGTGTTTCATTGTATGTATCAGTGTGTCTGTGTTTACACTGTGTGTATCAGGGGGTTAATATGTACCTGTACATATATACAGTAAGTGAATCAGTGTGTCTGTGTGTGGGTGTTGATGTGTGTATATATGTATCTGTGAGTATGTGTGTGTAGTAGTGTGTATATGTGTGGACCAATGTGTCTATGTGTATCAGTGTGTCTGTGTGTATCAGTGTGTTATGTGTGTGTATTAGCACCTGTGCACGAGATAGTTTGTACTGTGTGTGTATCAGTGTGTTCATGTGTGTTTATCAGTGTGGCTGTATGTGTATCAGTGTGTGTGTCTGTGTATCAGTGTGTCTGTGTGTGCACCAGTGTACATTTAATATGTGTGTATCAGGGTATCAATGTGTGTCAGTGTGTCAGTGTGCGTCCCAGTTTATCAGTGTGTTAATGTGTGTGTATCACTATGTCTGTGTGTGTATCAGTGTGTAAATGTGTGTGTATCAGGGTGTTAATGTGTCTGTGTATCACTATGTGTGTGTGTGTTTCGGTGTGTGAGTATCAGGGTGTTAATGTGTGAGTATCAGTGTGTTAATGTGTTAGTATCATGGTGTTAATGTGTGAGTATCGGTGTGTTAATGTGTGAGTAGCGGTGTGTTAACGTGTGAGTAGCGGTGTGTTAACGTATGAGTATCAGGGTGTTATTGTGTGAGTATCTGTGTTAATGTGTGAGTACAGGTGTGTTAATATGTCAGTATGAGGGTGTTAATGTGTCTGTGTATCACTATGTGTGTGTGTGTTTCGGTGTGTGAGTATCAGGGTGTTAATGTGTGAGTAGTGGTGTTAATGTGTGAGTATTAGGGTGTTAAGATGTGATTATGAGGGTGTTATTGTGTGAGTATCTGTGTTAATGTATGAGTACAGGTGTGTTAATATGTCAGTATGAGGGTGTTAATGTGTGAGAAGCGGTTTTAATGTGTGAGTAGCGATGTGTTAATATGTGAGTCTCAGAGTGTTAATGTGTGAGTCTCAGGGTGTTAATGTGTGAGTATCGGTGTGTTAATGTGTGAGTATCAGGGTGTTAATGTGTGAGTCTCATGGTGTTAATGTGTGAGTCTCAGGGTGTTAATGTGTGAGTATCAGGGTGTTAATGTGTGAGTAGCCGTGTGTTAAAGTGTGAGTAGCGGTGTCCTAATAGCGGTGTGTTAATGTGTGAGTATCGGTGTATTAATGTGTGAGTATCAGGGTGTTAATGTGTGAGTAGCCGTGTGTTAAAGTGTGAGTAGCGGTGTCTTAATAGCGGTGTGTTAATGTGTGAGTATCGGTGTGTTAATGTGTGAGTAGCGGCGTGTTAATATGTGCGTATGAGGGTGTTAATGTGTGAGTATCAGGGTGTTAATATGTGCATAGTGTATGTGTACCGGCCCTTTCATAGCTGCCACATTCCACCCCAGGAGTGGCTGCATTAACAGGTCTCTGCAGCAAGTTCTGAGGAATGAAAACATCCCATAACATCGCATGATATTGCTGAGGTTTCCCCATTAATAGGACTGAGGAGGTCAGTCTGTCCCAGGACATCCGTCTCTGACTCTGTTATAATGTGACAGTTAACCCTTTATCACCATAAACCTGGTCCCCACTCCCTTATATCAACAGTTTGTTTCCCCCTGCTCATAATAGGGCCCTTGTGCTGAGCCTAAAACGCTCTCACTAAATCCCGCAGCTGTTAAAACCTGGCTCATGATATGACTTCCCGTCTTTACAGCAAAGCCCTGCATTTTCCATTAACCCCCCTGTGCACAGGGCCTCATGGGGTCTAATTATAGGGGTTTTAAATCTAAATGTTATTTTTTTAAATGACATACTTCCTCACAAATGTATATATGATGCATGTACCTTATATACACGTAGTGGTTACCATAGCTGCCTATATAACAATAGGTTTGTATACTGTTGTGCATGTATGCATGTGTATATTATTACATACTGTAGAAGTATTGTATATTTATGTGTTAATATATATATTTTTTAAATATGTGTGTGTACTGTAAATGTACTATATGTATACACACACACACACACACACAAATATATATCCCTGAGGAAGGTCACGTTTAGCTGACCGAAACGTTGAATGCATTGCCTTGTTTATTCTATATCAATACAGTTGTTTCATCTACTTGGCTGTGTGCTGTCTCTCCTTTCCGGATCCACCATCTGGTAATATCTGCTATATATATATATATATATATATATATATATATATATATATATATATATATATATATACTGTATATATGTATACTGTATATAGTTTGAAAATACTGACTAGCGCTCGAAAAGGGGAAATACCTAAATATTGCAAATACAGGTGATAGTGCATAACTGTCAATATGGTTCCCAAAAAAAGTCCACAAATGCTAACAATAAAAAATAAAACCGTCAAAAATAAAAAAATAAATGTGTTTTCATTAGTCCTTGGCAAGCTATAAATCATTTAGAAAGTCTTTAAATGCTGCTCCTATATACTGTAGGGAAAGGTCTTCCTTCCACCTCTATGCGGTTGAAATAACTGCAAAGATAAGAAGCGCAGAAAGAGACCTCCTATGGTGAACTGCGTTTTATTATAAAAGTTAAAATCAAATATAGTAGCTCTCCAAACTAGACACTGACAAATAAATGTCTTGTAAGTGCACATACGTTTAGTGAACATCTGACTCCTTAGTCCTGCGTCCCGACCGTGGTCACCTCCCCCTCCGTCCTCGGCTTGTCTCTCAACGAAACTCAACCTCAGAAACTGGTGATGACATGGATAGACTACAGATGCTCGGCCAAAACAAACAACGCACATTTCTCAGATCGTTCATCTGCTACATCAGGGGTATATATAATACACGTGTATATATATACACACACACGTATACATATATACACACACACACTTACATGTATATATATCAATATCATCATCATCTTCTGCCCTTGTCGAACGACTGTTGGATGAAGACCTCCCCAATGATCTTCCAGGTGCTGTAGTTACAAGCCTCTCTTCTTCACGTTGCTCCAACACATTTTCTGATTTCATCTTCTTTTGTTTGTCGTCTCTTTTAATCTCTCTTGGGATACAGTCGAGTGTCTGACAGGTTCAAACCTTATGCAAAAAAGAGTCCTATTGGACACCCTTGACACCATTTTTCCTATCCGGAGTGATGTAATCAGACTGCAGACAACATCCCTTAAAGTGACGTCACATCCTTTTGAACTAATGTGACCTATCACATGGTCCAGCAGCCAGTTGGATTGTCTTCAATCCCATTGGCTGTAATACCATGTGATATAGAAATGTGGTTTTATGGATGTGACGTACCCCCTTGGAGGTGCTGATATTAACGGGTATCAGCTCCGGAGACTTCCGGCATCAATCCGAGTCAGGAAAAATGCATTTTTGTTTCGAAGTCCCATCTCGCCGTCTTACACTGGCGACACACTTTATTCGAGCTCGGCTAGTCCCACGAATTCGGGTATACCCGGGTGTATTGAGGTTTGTGACTGTTTTCTGCCCGAGTGCATTGAGTTATTTTCCAGGCAGGGATTGAAGCACTTTATTCCCGCTGGCTGCAATACTGCACAGTATATATATATATATATATACTGCATTACAATTCATGAATTTATGCCATCTGGTAGACACGCGAAGCATTGCAGCCTATTAAATCCTAATCATTATCATTTAACAGATCAGCCGCCCGTCAGCCAGGCATGAACCCAGGCTGGGAAGGCAAACGCAACGGGGCTTGTCAGAGGTGAGGAGCGGCGCATTCCAGGTATCTGCCAGGTACATACCGGGTATTTGCTCGAATAAAGTGTGTCGGTGCAGTATCAGCAAGTTCTCACCACCTTATCAGCAAGTTCTCACCGCCTTATCAGCAAGTTCTCACCGCCTTCACGGCAACTTTTCCTGGCGGGAGGATTTTCTGAGGAAATCTCCATTCTAGAGCCTCGATTAGCCCCGATAACCTACCCGAGGCTACTAGAATTGCACGAATGTGAAAACCCGGCTTTCATCGGACACTTATCGAGGCTTACTGAATAGCAGTAGGCCTTTTTGGCGAGAAGGCCTCGATAAGTGGGTTATCGAGGCTTACAGCATAGGCCCCGTAGTTTGCTGAATTTCTATGAAAGTGTGACCTTTGTTTCACATTCAGAATCTGTATTGGTCATACTGTGTGTCCGTTTCATGTAACTGTTTTGTGTATATCTACAACATTGATCTGATAACACTGTAAATATGCGTCAACACCTGTTTTATATTATCTTCACTTCTAATAAAAAAAACATGTCACTGTCATTAGGTCACTTAGCTCTTACATGGGACTGACCCTTTGCGCATTGCACACGCCACTGTCATTAGATGAATGGCTTGATGGGACAATGCCTCCTGGGACTACAGTGCACTAATTCCAGTGACGTTTAAGGGGCCACTTCTCTTTACCTTGACCTTTCTTACCCAAAACTGACCCCTAAAAGTATTTATATATATATATATATATATATATATATATATATATATATATATATATTTAAAGTTAGACTTGGGAGGGGGTTGATTTCCTCTGGCTGCTCCCTTTTGCGAGATGTCACTGTGTGCTCAGCACGAGCTTGCTCAGGCAAAGCCCCCCTCTCTCTCCCCTGATCTTTATAGGCTCTCTGATAAAGACAGGATGGGGATAAGCGTGAAGAAAATACTTGATTAACAAACATGGCCCCATTCAGAGGCTCCAAATACAACTCATAATTACCTTCCCCAAAAAAAGAGAGCAGCCAAGTCTTTGTTATTGGCATGGTTAGATATGTTTCGGACCGGTAAATCCTTTGCATAAAATATGACTTCTGGCTGGCGACACGCGACTGCACCTTCAAAGTCGCAGCTGCGCGATTTTACGATGTGCTGAAGCAGGACGTGTTTTATAGGACCGGGTTCCTGGACTTTATTGGCGTTCGAACCCCCGGTCATCTCCTGTCCCGAGGATTTACATAAAAATGTAACCAAAAATCAAATCACACGCTCCTATTTAGATTGGACAAGAACAGCTGGAAAAAAATACTCAGCATCATTTGTGTAAGAGAATTTCAAAGCATTTTATTCTAGTTCTCGATCTTGCGGCGAAATATATATTTCAAGACTATAATATATACCCTCTCGTAAATTGAATTTATGAAGGCAGATGTTTCATGTTTTTCACTGTGATTCCAGCAACTACATTTTCTAGGCTATAACTTCAAATTCAACAAAAATAAATATGCTACAATCCTAAATATACCTAGATTTTTAAATAAGAGTTGGAAATACCTTGGGTGGTGTCATGCTAGGCCAGGGGTCTCCAAACTCAGTCCTCAAGAGCCGCCAACAGGACAGCTTTTATGGATATCCTTGTTTCAACATAGGTGGCTCAATCAGTGGCTCAGTCAAAGACTATATATATATCCATATCCATCAAATATCCATAAAAGCTGGCCTGTTGGTGGCTCTTGAGGACTGAGTTTGGAGACCCCTGTGCTAGGCTAATGCAGCATGTACAGTATGGGAGTAATGTAAGGTCTGTTTGCAGTGACATCAGGCTTGTAGTGGCGTGGTGATTTGGGGTTTGGCCCACAGGTATCTCGTAGACACCCCTAAAGAGGAAAGGATCTCTGGAAGCTGGCAGCCCCCAGAGCTAAAATTAACGGGGTTCAGCTCTGAAGAACCCCTGCTTCAATCCTGTGTACACATTTAAAATAAATGTTTTAAAAAAGCGCTTGAATTGCCCCTGTAAAGGTTAAGCCCAGCCATTGCCCCGTCCTAGATGCAGAACCACAGCCTCAGGCCTGGATTAGTCCATCACAGGCGAGCGCTCATGGGTTTATGCTCGCTCTGTGATTTGCCAGCGCATTGAATCCACGCTGTGATTGGTCGGCACCCCGTACTCCATGATGTTCCATAATGAATTTTTTATGGAGTGGTGCCCAAAACTGTACTCCATGTTCAAGGTGTGGTCTTGCAGGTATGGCCGCTTTATCCAGTGGCATAATTATGCTTTCTTCCCTTCCATCCATACCCCGTTTCATGCAAGATAAGATCTGACATTATGGATACCGTGAAAAAAACCAAATCAAAAACATATTGCACAGTGAATAATTATCTAATTATCACTGCCACCTTGATATCAAAGTGAAGCCACCAGTCGTTTGTTACCATGGTTACCAATTAATTTTCATCTTAAATAATTAATTTCTCTGAAACAGTTCACACAAATTGACTGAAAATGTAGTACAAGTTGTTAAATAAATAATCCATTTAATGTTTTGTATCAAGAATATGGTCGATGAGATGTACTTTTTACATTTATTTCACCACTTGGTTGAAACTTCTGGCAGATCTAAGTTAGGATGACAGAAAGGTACCCTCAAACTTTCTTCACAATCGGTCAAAGCGCTTGGCCTGTGGAGAGAAAACACATGAACAAAAAAAAACAGACAATAAAAACACACAAACCCGAAGTGGCCACCACATCTAGTAGAAGTCTTCACTTCACTTGCTCCGCTCCCTAATCCAATAAACATACACATGAGTACACACAAAAGTAAAGTTGCAGCTGCCCGTTTTAGGCTGCTTGCCTTGTGAATTCTGCACTTACACCCATACCACGCTGTGAGATTCCTGCAGCCAGGCTAATGGACCATCAGATGAACAAAGCGGGGGTCTCTGCATTTGAATGGGACTCGCGCTGTGTGAATCCTACCGGGATGCGAGTCCCATTCAAACGCAGGGACCCACCGCTGTGTTAATCTAATCGGCCATTACAGCCTGCTGTGGACCATCTTACTGCGAGATGGTCACAGATTTTCCTTGGCAAGCAGTCTACAACCAGCAGTTGCATCTGTATACACACACAGCCATAGGAAGCAGAATTGCTTCGCACAACTATCCTAGCAGTAGATTTCACTTTGGCTCATCTCAGTCTACATGTTCTGAAATGTCTCAGTAAGACAGGATCTCCCTCCCCCACTCTCCTCCCACTGCCTTACGAAGAATTCAGGGTCCGCTCAGTACAAAACACACTAGTTTTCCATCCACCTGTACTTTGCTATCTTGCCAAGGCCTGATGCCAGTACACATATATATATAATATCTTACAACGCCTGTTTATACCTAACTCCCGGCTGGCACTGATGTCTTCACTGAGAGAAAACAGACTTGCATAAGCCTTCATAGAAGTGGGGTAACAACAGATAGTGCCACTATTATGAATGCCAGCAAAGACAAGTAGTGATCCTCTGATAGGGTAGCAGAATATATTTTTCTGGTCACCCCCTTTTAAGACCAAGTGACCTAATTACAGTGATGTGTTAAATGGGTTAAAGAATCAGTCTCATGTGGGATCAAAGTGACCTAATGACAGTGACGTGTTCTAGGCTCACTCCCACATAGAACCAAAGTGACCTTGTGACTTCAGATCCACCCTCCACCCTTTGAGTGTGTGCTATGGTAGCATGGGGCTGCTTACTGTCCCTGGTTCCCAGGCCTCTGTGCCTTCATCATTACATTATGACCCAGACAGAGGAGACCCAGGACAGTATGCAGTCCACTACTACAGAAGCACAAGCAGGGGGCTGAAAAGTAGATCTCCCCTCTCCTCCCCACTTTGAATTCCATGGGACTCCTTAAACAGCTGGTGGGAGCATAATCAGTGCACGCCCCACACTCCAGCTGCAGGAGAGAGAAGGGAGTGGGCCTTAAGAAACGTTTTCAGGACAATGTAAAGACACAGTGATATGCACACAGAGGCGCCGATGCGTACACAGATGCGCTGCTGTTCCACCGAGGTTTGTACATTGAAGGTTGTCTCAGGACACTGGTCTTTTGTCTCGTTTGCAACTCAAATCTAAAGCTAAGGCATAATTATAAAATGTTTGTTCAATAAAACACTTTGTTAAAACATATTACTTTTTAGTCTGCCAATAGATCAGATGTTTCCTAGACTGCCTGGGGCATTTAATACACAAGCTTATAGTCTTACATAAAAACATTCACATTACAGGGTCAGTGCTTTCTAGGACCAAAGTATACTAAGGGAAGGGCTCAGCACTCATGCTGTGGCGGTTTGACTCGGGGGCCCATCATCCTCCCACGTGGTGTGATGGAGTGGGATAGTGGGTGGGGCTCCCTTAGACTACATAAGGGGGTGGTCAGGGAGCTGTTGACCACATGGCTGCAGTGGCATTTTGGTCCCCCCGTGATGGCCTGCTCTTCTGGTGAGACCTCTTCGTCCATCCTGGATCAAGAAGACCTTGCGTCCCTTTTGGAGGAGGCAAGAAGGATGTGGTCTGTTGCTTCTAGAGGTTCTCGTGGGAGCAGCCAGCAGCACTCTACAGGGGGATCTCTCTCCCTCCCCCTGTGACCTCTCTTTCTCCTACTTTGCTTCCCTCTCTTCCCCCTCTCCCTCCCTTCCCCTTGTCCTCTCTTCTCCCCCTGGAACAGGCTAGCTCGGGTTCCTTCTTCCTGTTATCATTGCTGCACGCTACATGGTAGAAGTCCAACTGGAGAAGCCCCTTCCCCCTTCCAGCCCCAACAGATTTGAAGTGGTAGCCTTGCAGCAGTGCTCCACCTCTGTGAATTGATGGGTAGTTGGAATAGGTGGCAGCATTTACTGCTTCCCCCGTGATCAGAGGTTTAGAATCTGTAGTCACTGTAGAGTCTTCCCATTGCAATGTATTGGGTCACTTGCACATGGATGCGGGATGGAGAGCTTAGCCTGAGTGTAGGTCAGGCGCTCCTGCTAGTGCCCATAGGCATAATGAGGGTGCAAGAGGTGGGGAGTATTGGAAATGATGACCTCATGGATACACCAAGAATGTTTGACAACTGGTTGCAAGCGAACTGGGTAATACATCTGCATCTGACTGGCCTTCTATATACTGTACATAACTCAACTGTACCAGTTGCTAACATGAGTTAACAAAACACCCTTTAACTGTTGGTTTATATAATGCCTTTCTTAAGAAACACTCCATTGGGAGCCTAAACGGAATACATTTTGATTTTTTTGATTATGGAGCACCTGCCATTTTGTATTATGTCCATTACCTAATGTATTCAGGTGGATTGCACCCATGTTTTGCCACATTTTTAACCTTTTTAGTGAGTGCCCTGTTTGCACATCTCTCTCAGGGGCTTTCTCGCTCTCTCTCGCTCTCTCAATCTCTCTATCTCAACTAGTTGCAGTTAATCCCTCACTTGGTTCACTTGTTGGGTGCTTGAGTAACTGTATAGGTGAGATATGCCGCCGTGCCATCTGCCTTGTCTCCTATTCTCTATTGCCCAGATCCACAAGCTAAGCTTTTGCATGGCTTTACTCCCATTGATATGAATGAGAGCTGAGGCGTGCTAAAGATTAGCACCTTTTTGTGGATCTGGGACTATATACTTGACTAGTTAAAATCATTTTAAGTTGTGTTAACAGTTTACACCCCTATCTGTCAGCTGATATAATAATGAATAAAGCCAGCGACAGTGTTCCCGTAATGTGCGTGTTTATCCCAGTGTTCAGTAGCTGTATTTCTCTTGCTACCAGACAGTGCCCGGAGCAGTGTAACATGCTGCTGTTTGGGATATGCCAGCCCTGCACAAACACTGTGGATTATTCCGGGAATAAAGGGGTTCTGTTCAGTGTAGCCCATTCTCCCATATTCCTCCGCAGTTTACAAGAAATGGGACTGGCCTGGTGTAAGGGATTAATAGTGACGGCCTACCAAAGTGACCTAATGACAGTGATGTGTTTAATGGGTTAATGGGTCAGTCCCACGTAGCAGCAAAGTGACCTAATGACATTGACATGTTGAATGGTCACATATGACAGTGACCAAACCAGATACTGTATGTTGTTAATGTATATTGCAGGATGTCACAATAGCAGGAATAATTTGGCCATAAGGGGCGAAGGAGCGGCTCAGTGAGTAAAGACACTGACTGGCAGACAGTTTGGAGCAGGGGAACCTGGTTCAATTCCCGGTGTTGGCTCCTTGTGACCGTGGGCAAGTCACTTTATCTCCCTGTGCCTCAGGCTCCAAAAACATAGATTGTAAGCTCCACGGGGCAGTGACCTGTGCCTGCAAAATGTCTCTGTAAAGCGCTGCGTAAAACTAACAAGAACATACTATTATTATTATTATTATTATAAATGCTCATACTCTTCCTCACTTCGAAGGAACACAAGCTGCATGTTAATTACATAAATGGCAGAAAATACAGAAATTACAACCTCAATCAGAATATAATAAATATAATAAAGTATACAACAACGCCTATTTATAGGTACAATCTCATGCAGCGGGCCAAAAAACAACCTTTCAATAATAATATTTTTTTTCTTACACAGAGTATAGCACTGGCAGTGTACGTAGTGCTGTATATTACAGTTTGCATGCAGAATGAGCTCTGCCCATAGAGCTTACAATCTAATTTTGGAGGGAGAGGGGACACTGGGTTTTAAATTGGGTTCTCCTACTGTTTTGAAAAGGGTGTCATTACCACCGAGCTACTCCTTAACCTGATCTAACTGTACTAAAAGCAAATATTTGGCTACTTTTTCTTATCTGAAAATTCATTACACATTCCTTTGGGGCCTATGAATTGTTTGTCAAACAAGTGTTTTCCCTTATCCCAGCCTATCCTTATCAGAGCCAGTAAAGATAGGAGGGGGGGGGGGGGGGGGGGAGGGGCTTTACCTGTGCAAACTGTGGTTGAACACTGAGTGACATAAGATAAAAGAGATCAGCCATAGGAAATGAAACCCCTCCCAAATCTCAGCTCACCATGGCTCAGATCAACAGAGGTTAATTATTAACTTAACCTAAATTAACAGAGGTCTGTTATACTGTAGTTAATGCAGGAATTGAACTTTCTCCCATCCAGACTCGGAAATATGGGGTTTGATGGAGAGAGACTATTTAACAAGTCACTATTAACAGCACGCAGTCAGCCCCGTTGGAAGGAGCCAGCGGGGACCTCCAGACTGGAGGTAAGGGGCTGGTGGCCTGCACGCGAGCCGCCGACCAGAGCGGGGCCTCGGCCTAACAGCAGAGAGATCAGAGAGAAGCGGTCCCTCTCTCTGTGTCTCCCCGCAGAGCTCTTACAGCAGAGAGATCAGAGAGAAGCGGCCCCTCTCTCTGTGTCTCCCCGCACAGCTCTTACAGCAGAGAGATCAGAGAGAAGCGGCCCCTCTCTCTGTGTCTCCCCGCACAGCTCTTACAGCAGAGAGATCAGAGAGAAGCGGCCCCTCTCTCTGTGTTTCCCCCACACAGCTCTTACAGCAGAGAGATCAGAGAGAAGCGGCCCCTCTCTGTGTCTCCCCACACAGCTCTTACAGCAGAGAGATCAGAGAGAAGCGGCCCCTCTCTGTGTCTCCCCGCACAGCTCTTACAGCAGAGAGATCAGAGAGAAGCGGCCCCTCTCTCTGTGTTTCCCCCACACAGCTCTTACAGCAGGGAGATCAGAGAGAAGCGGCCCCTCTCTCTGTGTTTCCCCCACACAGCTCTTACAGCAGAGAGATCAGAGAGAAGCGGCCCCTCTCTCTGTGTCTCCCCGCACAGCTCTTACAGCAGAGAGATCAGAGAGAAGCGGTCCCTCTCTTTGTCTCCCTGCACAGCTCTTACAGCAGAGAGATCAGAGAGAAGCGGTCCCTCTCTGTGTCTCCCCGCACAGCTCTTACAGCAGAGAGATCAGAGAGAAGCGGTCCCTCTCTTTGTCTCCCTGCACAGCTCTTACAGCAGAGAGATCAGAGAGAAGCGGCCCCTCTCTGTGTCTCCCCGCACAGCTCTTACAGCAGAGAGATGAGAGAGAAGCAGTCCCTCTCTCTGTGTCTCCCCACACAGCTCTTACAGCAGAGAGATCAGAGAGAAGCGGTCCCTTTCTCAGTGTCTCCCCGCACAGCTCTTACAGCAGAGAGAGCAGAGAGAAGCGGTCCCTCTCTCTGTGTCTCCCCGCACAGCTCTTACAGCAGAGAGATCAGAGAGAAGCGGCCCCTCTCTCTGTGTCTCCCACACAGCTCCTTCATCAGAGAGAGCAGAGAGAAGCGGTCCCTCTCTCTGTGTCTCTCAGCACAGCTCTTACAGCAGAGAGATCAGAGAGAAGCGGTCCCTCTCTCTGTGTCACCCCGCTCAGCTCTTACAGCAGAGAGATCAGAGAGAAGCGGCCCCTCTCTCTGTGTGTCCCGCACAGCTCTTACAGCAGAGAGATCAGAGAGAAGCGGTCCCTCTCTGTGTCTCCCCGCACAGCTCTTACAGCAGAGAGAGCAAAGAGAAGCAGCACCTCTCTGTGTCTCCCGGCACAGCTCTTACAGCAGAGAGATCAGAGAGAAGCGGTCCCCCTCTCTGTGTCTCCCCGCACAGCTCTTACAGCAGAGAGATCAGAGAGAAGCGGTCCCTCTCTGTGTCTCCCCGCACAGCTCTTACAGCAGAGAGATCAGAGAGAAGCGGTCCCCATCTCTGTGTCTCCCCCGCACAGCTCTTACAGCAGAGAGATCAGAAAGAAGCGGCCCCTCTCTCTGTGTCTCCCCCGCACAGCTCTTACAGCAGAGAGATCAGAGAGAAGCGGTCCCTCTCCCTGTGTGTCCCCACATAGCTCTTACAGCAGAGAGATCAGAGAGAAGCGGCCCCTCTCACTGTGTCTCCCGCACAGCTCTTACAGCAGAGAGCAGAGAGAAGAAGTCCCTCTCTCTGTGTGTCCCCACATAGCTCTTACAGCAGAGAGCAGAGAGAAGCGGTCCCTCTCTCTGTGTCTCCCCCACACAGCTCTTACAGCAGAGAGATCAGAGAGAAGCGGTCCCTCTCTCTGTGTCTCCCCCGCACAGCTCTTACAGCAGAGAGATCAGAGAGAAGCGGTCCCCATCTCTGTGTCTCCCCCGCACAGCTCTTACAGCAGAGAGATCAGAGAGAAGCGGCCCCTCTCTCTGTGTCTCCCCCGCACAGCTCTTACAGCAGAGAGATCAGAGAGAAGCGGTCCCTCTCTCTGTGTCTCCCCCGCACAGCTCTTACAGCAGAGAGATCAGAGAGAAGCGGCCCCTCTCTCTGTGTCTCCCGCACAGCTCTTACAGCAGAGAGATCAGAGAGAAGCGGTATCTCTCTCTGTGTCTCTCCCCACACAGCTCTTACAGCAGAGAGATCAGAGTGAAGCGGTCCCTCTCTCTGTGTCTCCCCCGCACAGCTCTTACAGCAGAGAGATCAGAGTGAAGCGGTCCCTCTCTCTGTGTCTCCCCCGCACAGCTCTTACAGCAGAGAGATCAGAGAGAAGCGGCCCCTCTCTCTGTGTCTCCCGCACAACTCTTACAGCAGAGAGATCAGAGAGAAGCGGCCCCTCTCTCTGTGTCTCCCCCGCACAGCTCTTACAGCAGAGAGATCAGAGAGAAGCGGTCCCTCTCCCTGTGTCTCCCCCGCACAGCTCTTACAGCAGAGAGATCAGAGAGAAGCGGCCCCTCTCTGTGTCTCCCCCGCACAGCTCTTACAGCAGAGAGATCAGAGAGAAGCGGTCCCTCTCCCTGTGTCTCCCGCACAACTCTTACAGCAGAGAGATCAGAGAGAAGCGGTCCCTCTCCCTGTGTCTCCCCCTCACAGCTCTTACAGCAGAGAGATCAGAGAGAAGCGGTCCCTCTCTCTGTGTCTCCCGCACAACTCTTACAGCAGAGAGATCAGAGAGAAGCGGCCCCTTCTCTCTGTGTCTCTCAGCACAGCTCTTACAGCAGAGAGATCAGAGAGAAGCGGTCCCTCTCTGTGTCTCCCCCGCACAGCTCTTACAGCAGAGAGATCAGAGAGAAGCGGCCCCTCTCTCTGTGTCTCCTGCACAGCTCCTTCATCAGAGAGAGCAGAGAGAAGCGGTCCCTCTCTCTGTGTCTCCTCGCACAGCTCTTACAGCAGAGAGATCAGAGAGAAGCGGTCCCTCTCTGTGTCTCCCCGCACAGCTCTTACAGCAGAGAGATCAGAGAGAAGCGGTCCCTCTCTGTGTCTCCCCGCACAGCTCTTACAGCAGAGAGATCAGAGAGAAGCGGTCCCTCTCTGTGTCTCCCCGCACAGCTCTTACAGCAGAGAGATCAGAGAGAAGTGGTCCCTCTCTCTGTGTCTCCCCCGCACAGCTCTTACAGCAGAGAGATCAGAGAGAAGCGGCCCCTCTCTGTGTCTCCCCGCATAGCTCTTACAGCAGAGAGATCAGAGAGAAGCGGCCCCTCTCCCTGTGTCTCCCCCGCACAGCTCTTACAGCAGAGAGATCAGAGAGAAGCGGTCCCTCTCTCTGTGTCTCCCGCACAACTCTTACAGCAGAGAGATCAGAGAGAAGCGGTCCCTTCTCTCTGTGTCTCTCAGCACAGCTCTTACAGCAGAGAGATCAGAGAGAAGCGGTCCCTCTCTCTGTGTCTCCCCCGCACAGCTCTTACAGCAGAGAGATCAGAGAGAAGCGGTCCCTCTCTCTGTGTCTCCCGCACAGCTCCTTCATCAGAGAGAGCAGAGAGAAGCGGTCCCCATCTCTGTGTCTCCCCGCACAGCTCTTACAGCAGAGAGATCAGAGAGAAGCGGTCCCTCTCTGTGTCTCCCCGCACAGCTCTTACAGCAGAGAGATCAGAGAGAAGCGGTCCCCATCTCTGTGTCTCCCCCGCACAGCTCTTACAGCAGAGAGATCAGAGAGAAGCGGTCCCTCTCTGTGTCTCCCCGCACAGCTCTTACAGCAGAGAGATCAGAGAGAAGCGGTCCCTCTCTGTGTCTCCCCGCACAGCTCTTACAGGAGAGAGATCAGAGAGAAGCTGTCCCTCTCTCTGTGTCACTGTGGCTACCTATGCCCTCAATGGGGGCACGGATACCCCCACCTATAGTAAATAAAATAAGCACTTACTCCTGCCAGGATGAAGGCCATCCTCGTCCTCCTCCTCTGTGGCACCAACATCCAAAGAAAGGGCCGAATCTGGCTGATTGCGCTTTTGCCCATTCAAAAGCACACCCAATACACAATAAAACACAAATTATAATACAATAAAATCAAACACTAGCCATTAAATCCATTGATTGTCACTGTGGATGAGGACGGCATTCATCCTGGCAGGGGTAAGTGCTGCTTGTATTTAGTATACTGTATATGGTGCCCATTGATTGTCACTGTGGATGAGGACGGCATTCATCCTGGCAGGGGTAAGTGCTGCTTGTATTTAGTATACTCTATATGGTGCCCATTGATTGGCAATTGTTAATATATTTTTTAGGTGTTTTAATGTCCCGGTCACGTGGGTCGTGAAGCGGGAGATTTAATCCTTTCTGGGAAATTTACTCTAAGCTGGGCCGGAGAGCGGTGGGCCGCAAGGCGCCCGCACGTAGGCTGCGCTTCATGTGCTTCACAGTGAGCCCGAGCCGAAAGGAAATAACGCTACATCTGTAGTTCAAAAGCTGTGTATTACGGCAGACATATGCTTATTGGCGTCCATGTTAAAATGGACATTAAGTAAAAGGTGACACTGTGTGTTCATTTGCATTTCATTTCCCAGAATCCCTTGCTGCAGTGGTGTCATGGTAAGACCCGCTTATTACAACTTTTAATTACCGGGATCATTGATTGAGCAAGCGGAGAGATAAAAATAAATTGTGTTTATTCACCTAATGAACGCACAAAACTATGTTACACAAAAATACAGTAAAAAGACACACTTACTTTGGAAAACTGGGATAACAAAACTAATCTTTCCTAATTGCAAACACACAGCAAAATATTCCAGGCCACGTCTCCAATGGGACTGAATCTCAGGTGAATCACTCAAGATGGAACTGATGAAACTCTTAGACGGATCTCTTAGAACACAAGAATCTGACCTGTGTCAGAGCTTTTCAAACCTCTGGTGTCCAGGTCCCAGAAAACCTGCAGCCCAATCAAAAAACCGTAGCAACCGCATAACGACCAATCTAAAACACTCATACAGGGTTTCCCACCCCTGAGCCTTATCCCCGGGCAGGTGAAATAGCCCCCTCTGCCCCTTTGCTCCCCCCCCCCCCCCCCCCCCCCCCACGGTGCGAGGCTCCACAGCAGCTGGCTGTTTAGCAAAGGGTGTTAGGTTGCCTTGTTTCATGCCAGGATATGGGGACTCTATAATAATGGCAGGGCCCATATGGCCTCACACCTAGGCATCTCTGAGCCCTTTCAAGTATGGCCCCTGGACAGACACAACGGAGCCGAGCCTAGTAACCATCTGTGCCTTCCAGAGTCTATAACTTAGAAATCCCTCAGCTCATATACTGGTCAGCAATATCTATACATATTAAACTATTCCCGTTTAATAAAAGATGTGGTGTCCTGTCTGCTGCATGCAAAGAGTTATGAGTTCCTATTCTGGTGTCATGCATGGAGTGAGGGTATATCCTCTACAAATCACTAGCCTCATTCCTGGCACACATTAGAAACATACTTTTCAACACTGCAAATCTGCTCAGCTTCATAACCTTAGCGTGAGCATCTTCCTGAACCCCTACTCTAGGCTCAGGATACCTAGGCATGTACAGTAAGGGGGTACCTCTGCTATACTGGGGAGTCCCATGCTATACTAAGGACTCTGTGTATACCTGCAGATATCTTTTAACCCCTTCATACCCATTTACCTTGTCTGGAAGATGCTGCAGCAGGGACTCTGGCAGTGAGTCGTAAGAGCGTTTTCAGGGTACAAGGTTGGCGGAGTAATGCACTTGCAGTATCAGAGGATATCACTCAATCTCCGTATACAACTTTTGGGGTATCCCATAACCCGGAACCCCGCTACATAGACACATTCTGCAAAGACTTTCTTCGCCAAACCCACCCTGAAACTTACAGCCTAGAAATCTCCTGATCCCAGCATCCTCGGAGAGGAAATAAAATCACATCATTCTTTAATGTCCCAAAATCAGTACAGGCATACCCCGCATTAACGTACGCAATGGGACCGGAGCATGTATGTAAAGCGAAAATGTACTTAAAGTGAAGCACTACCTTTTTCCCACTTTTCGATGCATGTACTGTACTGCAATCTTCATATATGTGCATAACTGATGTAAATAACGCATGTGTAACAGGCTCTATAGTCTCCCCGCTTGCGCACAGCTTTGGTACAGGTAGGGAGCTGGTATTGCTGTTCAGGACGTGCTGACCGGCGCATGCGTGAGCTGCCGTTTGCCTATTGAGCGATATGTACTTACTCGTGAGTGTACTTAAAGTGAGTGTCCTTAAACCGGGGTATGCCTGTATACAGTTGCAGTAATACATTTTTGACATCTGGGTCCCAGCGCTGACACTCTAAGACCCTAACACATGGGTCAGGGTTAACCAAGTGGGCCTGAACTTTATTACAATCCCAGTTAACCTCTTCCCCGCCACAAGTGGAAGCACTGTATGCTAAGCGATAATGTTGAAAAGCAGGTTGCAGACCTGTCTGAGACATGTGATTGTGCTCACTAGTGATATTTCTATCGACTAAATAATAGTCATCATGTAACGTCTTAGACTTCTCAGTTCTAATGGAAACAATCCTCATTTGGATAGTATTTCCCCGTAAGTCAGACCTATACATATGACAATATTCATCATTTCGGTTTGAATAACATTTCGGTGAGCGTGTAAAACTCGTAAATACCTTCCTGGAATACAGAGAACATACTTTTCATGTTTATATGCAGGGTTGGGCTGCTCTTAAATTATGCTTTACAACAAATTCATATTTATAAGGATAGTAAAACGAAATGATCACATATGGGCTAATTTACGGGGTCTGATCCGGAAGCGTGGACTTTCCGCATCACAACCGCGGCAGGCGCAGTCTCCAGAGCCGCGGATTTTTCCTTTTTCGTCCACAGCCCCTGGAGACAGTGAGTCTTGCCACATTTGTAAACATTGTTGAGCCTACAGAATAAAATCCTATATAGATGTTAATTAGCTTCTATGTCCTAACTCTTAGGGCTCGATCCTTGATACCAGGATGGGAAACAGGGTACTCTGGTGCTGAACTGCATTCAATTCCACACTGGGGACCACCTGTTTCTCCAGTTACTTGCCTCTAACCATGGTAAAAATGGCGGCTCAAATCTCCCACTTTATGCAGGCCAATTGAAAGCAACAACGTCATCCAATCCAGCTTCCGATTCAGCTGCATTACGTGGGGGTTCAAATACCAGGAAGTACTGTATCAGTGCTACATTACCGGTATGTATCGCAGGAACCAGGGGATAAAATCAGCACGGTTCAGCTTCGGAGACCCCCTGCTTCCCATCCCTGTAAAGGGGGATGGGTAGACTGCTCCTTAAATTATGACTCATAATGCGATGTTACCTAAAACAGGATTGGATGTTATGTTCCCTGAGATTCTCAATGCTAATTACATGCAAAAATAATGTCCGTTCAGCATCTCATTGGCATAGGCTTAGTGTAGACATTCCCTACTACGCACTTTTTTTTAACACCCCCTTTTAAACCAGGAATGGAATCATGGTGTTCAGAGCTGAAACACTATTTTCAGCTCTGGGGACCCCCTGGTACCCCCTGAATCAGAGCAGGTCATAACACCCACCCACAAAATAATAAACGAAAGGTTAGATAGGATGTGGTAGGGTAAAGCTTTTTTGGAACGAGGATCCTATTGCAAGCATGTTTCTTCCTTTTTATTATATGTAATACTGGACAAATGGCAATGATTCAATTAATTCAAATAATTAATAATAATGAAATGTAACATTTTGTTTTGTCACAGCATGCGGGTGGACCTTGCCCTAAAAATGCACTGGAGATCAGTTCGGGAAGGGGGCGGAGGTGAAGGCTCTCCTCTGCCAACATTTGGTGGACTGACTGGGCCAGAGGTTGCTTCTGTAACTTAGAAACAAGGTTTGGTGGTGACCGATCAGGGTGGGAGAGGAGGTGCTCTCACTATGCTCGGTGGCAGAGTTTAATGCAGTCCTCACATGGAGGTAGAGGACTGCTTAATGGTGAGCGTCAGGGCATGTTGATGTCTTCTCATAGTGGGAGTGGCAGTGCTACAGCCCGTGCTTGGTGGTAGAGTTTAGTTCTATCCTCCCATAAAGTTGGGTCTGAGCTAATACTTAAGGGTGAGAGTTACAGTAGGTCATGGAATGTTGGTTAAGGAATTGAAATGGGCCTACCAAGCTGGTACACTTGTGGTGGCACTTGTACAAGTTTGGAAATCTATATATGTGTGGTGCTGGTCCTCTTAACTTACTGTATGTATACGATTGTGAATAAAATGCTGTGGCCACTTTTCACCTGTAATTGAAAGGAGGGACCTGTCAGGTTTGGAAAGCTCTGTACACGCGAGGAAGAGACCTGTGAGGCTTAGAAACCTTTGTACATGTGAAGAAGAGAGCTGTGAGGTTCGGAAAGCTATGTACACATGGAGAAGATACATGTGAGATTCGGAATGCTGTGTACATGTGAAGAAGAGACCTGTAAAGTTTGAAAAGCTCTGTACACTTGAAGAAGAAACCTCTGAGGTTTGGAAAGCTCTGTACCAATGAGGAAGAGACCTGTGAGGTTTGAAAAGCTCTGTACACATGAAGAAGAAATCAATGAGGTTCGGAAAGCTATGTGCACATGAAAAAGAAAACTTGAGTTATGGAAAGCTCTGTACACATGACAGAGTCCTGTAAGTTTGGAAAGCTCAGTAAATGTGAAAAAGAGACCAGTGGGGTTTGGAAATGTCTACAGTATTCATGTGAAGAAGAGATGTGAGGTTTGGAAAGCTCTGTACACACAAAGAATTTGTAACACATTAGAAGCTTATCAAAGTACATCATGGTCACTTCCGCTGATTATAACCCCCACCGATTACTTACCTGTATTAAACTTCCATTTGACATGCACAGTTCATCAGTGGGCATTTATGAGGGCATGCTATAACACTGCTTCTCTTTCAACGCTTCAGTGCCACTAATACAAAGAACACATTGTATGTCCTTGGCAGAGCTGCAGAGTACAGGTGAGGTCTCAACATGTTACAATGGATTATTCCATTCCCAGAGTGAATCTGCTGTGTATAAACACGCGAAACACACAGAACACTACTTGATGTGGCCAACAATTACCGGAAAAAAAACTATCAGGACAATACCAGTCGGAGACACCACTGAGCTACTTTCATCTCAAACAATCGCAAGAACTATGAACAAAGGATAATGTCAGATTTGTTATAAGCAAAGTCACGGCTATTTCAGTA
>NC_134498.1:31451860-31458084 GCF_040206685.1 Ascaphus truei
CTTCACCTCCCCTCCACCCCCCCCCTTCACCTCCCCTCCACCCCCCCCCCCCTTCACCTCCCCTCCAGTGTCACTGTCTCCCCGATACCCCCCCCCCCCCGGCACCGCTACAGTCAGCGGGGAAGCGGAACGAGCGAGCGCCCGGGACACAGCGGGGGAGCGGCCACAACACGCTGCCTCCCGCCTCAGATCCACGTGGGACCTGCCGGACGGGTGAGTGAGAGGCCTTCACCTCCCCTCACCCCCCTTCACCTCCCCTCACCCACCCCTCACCTCACTCCACTTCCCCTCCCTTCCACATCCCCTTCACCTCCCCTCCACCCCCCCCTTCACCTCCCCTCACCAACCCCTCACCTCCCCTTCACCTCCCCTCACCCCCCTTCACCTCCCCTCACCCCCCTTCACCTCCCCTCACCTCCCCTCACTCCACTTCCCCTCCCTTCCACATCCCTTCCACATCCCCTTCACCTCCCCTCCACCCCCCCTTCACCTCCCCTCCACCCCCCCTTCACCTCCCCTCCACCCCCCCCCCCCTTCACCTCCCCTCCAGTGTCACTGTCTCCCCGATACCCCCCCCCCCCGGCACCGCTACAGTCAGCGGGGAAGCGGAACGAGCGAGCGCCCGGGACACAGAGGGGGAGCGGCCACAACACGCTGCCTCCCGCCTCAGATCCACGTGGGACCTGCCGGACGGGTGAGTGAGAGGCCTTCACCTCCCCTCACCCCCCTTCACCTCCCCTCACCCACCCCTCACCTCACTCCACTTCCCCTCCATTCCACATCCCCTTCACCTCCCCTCCACCCCCCCTCCACCCCCCTTCACCTCCCCTCCACCCCCCCTTCACCTCCCCTCCACCCTCCTTCACCTCCCCTCCACCCCGCTTCACCTCCCCTCCACCCCGATTCACCTCCCCTCCACCCCGCTTCACCTCCCCTCCACCCCCCTTCACCTCCCCTCCACCCCCCTTCACCTGCCCTCCACCCCCCCTTCACCTCCCCTCCACCTCCCCTTCACCTCCCCTCCACCCCCCTTCACCTCCCCTCCACCTCCCCGCCACCCCCCCTTCACCACCCCCCCCCCCTTCACCTCCCCGCCCCCCCCTTCACCTCCCGGCCACCCCCCCCTTCACCTCCCCGCCACCCCCCCCCCTTCACCTCCCCGCCACCCCCCCTTCACCTCCCCGCCACCCCCCCTTCACCTCCCCGCCCCCCCCCCCCCTTCACCTCCCCGCCACCCCCCGTTCACCTCCTCTACACCCCCCCCTTCACCTCCCCTCCACACCCCCTTCACCTCCCCTCCACACCCCCTTCACCTCCCCTCCACACCCCCTTCAGCTCCCCTCCACACCCCCTTCACCTCCCCTCCACCCCCCTTCACCTCCCCTTCACCTCCCCTCCACCCCCCTTCACCTCCCCTCCACCCCCCTTCACCTCCCCTCCACCCCCCTCCACCCCCCCCCCACCTCCCCTTCCCACCGCCTCCCACCGCCTCCCCCCCCCCCTTCCCACCGCCTTCCCACCGCCTCCCCCCCTTCCCACCGCCTCCCCCCCCTTCCCACCGCCTCCCCCACTTCCCACCGCCTCCCCCACTTCCCACCGCCTCCCCCCCTTCCCACCGCCTCCACCCCCCTTCCCACCGCCTCCCCCCCCTTCCCACCGCCCCCCCCCCCTTCCCACCGCCTCCCCCCCCTTCCCACCGCCTCCCCCCCCCTTCCCACCGCCTCCCCCCCTTCCCACCGCCTCCCCCCCCCTTCCCACCGCCTCCCCCCCCTTCCCCACCGCCTCCCCCACTTCCCACCGCCTCCCCCGCGGGGTGGAGGGGAGGTGAAGCGGGGTGGAGGGGAGGTGAAGGGGGGGTGGTGGGGAGGTGAAGGGGGGGGCGGGGAGGTGAAGGGGGGGGCGGGGAGGTGAAGGGGGGGGGGGCGGGGAGGTGGAGGGGAGGTGGAGGGGAGGTGAAGGGGGGTGGAGGGGAGGTGAAGCGGGGTGGAGGGGAGGTGAAGCGGGGTGGAGGGGAGGTGAAGGGGGGGTGGCGGGGAGGTGAAGGGGGGGCGGGGAGGTGAAGGGGGGGGCGGGGAGGTGAAGGGGGGGGCGGGGAGGTGAAGGGGGGGGCGGGGAGGTGAAGCGGGGGGCGGGGAGGTGAAGCGGGGTGGAGGGGAGGTGAAGGGGGGTGGAGGGGAGGTGAAGGGGGGTGGAGGGGAGGTGAAGCGGGGTGGAGGGGAGATGAAGGGGGTGGAGGGGAGGTGAAGGGGGGGTGGAGGGGAGGTGAAGGGGGGGTGGCGGGGAGGTGAAGGGGGGGGGCGGGGAGGTGAAGGGGGGGCGGGGAGGTGAAGGGGAGGTGGAGGGGAGGTGAAGGGGGGTGGAGGGGAGGTGAAGCGGGGTGGAGGGGAGGTGAAGCGGGGTGGAGGGGAGGTGAAGGGGGGGTGGCGGGGAGGTGAAGGGGGGGGCAGGGAGGTGAAGGGGGGGGCGGGGAGGTGAAGGGGGGGGGCGGGGAGGTGAAGGGGGGGGGAGGGGAGGTGAAGCGGGGTGGAGGGGAGGTGAAGCAGGGTGGAGGGGAGGTGAAGGAGGGTGGAGGGGAGGTGAAGGGGATGTGGAAGGGAGGGGAAGTGGAGTGAGGGTAGGTGAGGGGGGGTGGAGGGGAGGTGAAGGGGGTGGAGGGGAGGTGAAGGGGGTGGAGGGGAGGTGAAGGGGGGTGGAGGGGAGGTGAAGGGGGGGGGGGCGGGGAGGTGAAGGGGGGGGGCGGGGAGGTGAAGGGGGGGTGGCGGGGAGGTGAAGGGGAGGTGAAGGGGGGGGGGCGGGGAGGTGAAGCGGGGGGAGGGGAGGTGAAGCGGGGTGGAGGGGAGGTGAAGGGGGGTGGAGGGGAGGTGAAGGGGGGGTGGCGGGGAGGTGAAGGGGGGGGCGGGGAGGTGAAGGGGGGGGCGGGGAGGTGAAGGGGGGGGCGGGGAGGTGAAGGGGGGGTGGCGGGGAGGTGAAGGGGGTGGCGGGGAGGTGAAGGGGGGTGGAGGGGAGGTGAAGGGGGGTGGAGGGGAGGTGAAGCGGGGTGGAGGGGAGGTGAAGCGGGGTGGAGGTGAGGTGAAGGGGGGGTGGCGGGGAGGTGAAGGGGGGGGCGGGGAGGTGAAGGGGGGGGCGGGGAGGTGAAGGGGGGGGGCGGGGAGGTGAAGGGGGGGGAGGGGAGGTGAAGCGGGGTGGAGGGGAGGTGAAGCAGGGTGGATGGGAGGTGAAGGAGGGTGGAGGGGAGGGGAAGTGGAAGGGAGGGGAAGTGGAGTGAGGGTAGGTGAGGGGGGGGTGGAGGGGAGGTGAAGGGGTGGAGGGGAGATGAAGGGGGTGGAGGGGAGGTGGAGGGGAGGTGAAGGGGGGTGGAGGGGAGGTGAAGGGGGGGCGGGGAGGTGAAGGGGGGGGGGGCGGGGAGGTGAAGGGGAGGTGAAGGGGGGGGGGGGCGGGGAGGTGAAGCGGGGTGGAGGGGAGGTGAAGCGGGGTGGAGGGGAGGTGAAGCAGGGTGGAGGGGAGGTGAAGGAGGGTGGAGGGGAGGTGAAGGGGGTGGAGGGGAGGTGAAGGGGGGTGGAGGGGAGGTGAAGGGGGGGGGGCGGGGAGGTGAAGGGGGGGGGCGGGGAGGTGAAGGGGAGGTGAAGGGGAGGTGAAGGGGGGGGGGGGCGGGGAGGTGAAGCGGGGGGAGGGGAGGTGAAGCGGGGTGGAGGGGAGGTGAAGGGGGTGGAGGGGAGGTGAAGGGGGGGTGGCGGGGAGGTGAAGGGGGGGGCGGGGAGGTGAAGGGGGGGGCGGGGAGGTGAAGGGGGGGGGCGGGGAGGTGAAGGGGGGGTGGCGGGGAGGTGAAGGGGGTGGCGGGGAGGTGAAGGGGGGTGGAGGGGAGGTGAAGGGGGGTGGAGGGGAGGTGAAGCGGGGTGGAGGGGAGGTGAAGCGGGGTGGAGGTGAGGTGAAGGGGGGGGTGGCGGGGAGGTGAAGGGGGGGTGGCGGGGAGGTGAAGGGGGGGGCGGGGAGGTGAAGGGGGGGGCGGGGAGGTGAAGGGGGGGGGCGGGGAGGTGAAGGGGGGGGAGGGGAGGTGAAGCGGGGTGGAGGGGAGGTGAAGCAGGGTGGATGGGAGGTGAAGGAGGGTGGAGGGGAGGTGAAGGGGAAGTGGAAGGGAGGGGAAGTGGAGTGAGGGTAGGTGAGGGGGGGGTGGAGGGGAGGTGAAGGGGGTGGAGGGGAGATGAAGGGGGTGGAGGGGAGGTGAAGGGGGTGGAGGGGAGGTGAAGGGGGGTGGAGGGGAGGTGAAGGGGGGGGGGGCGGGGAGGTGAAGGGGGGGCGGGGAGGTGAAGGGGGGGGGGCGGGGAGGTGAAGGGGAGGTGAAGGGGGGGGGGGCGGGGAGGTGAAGCGGGGTGGAGGGGAGGTGAAGCGGGGTGGAGGGGAGGTGAAGCAGGGTGGAGGGAGGTGAAGGAGGGTGGAGGGGAGGTGAAGGGGGTGGAGGGGAGGTGAAGGGGGGTGGAGGGGAGGTGAAGGGGGGTGGGGGGGAGGTGAAGGGGGGGTGGCGGGGAGGTGAAGGGGGGGGGTGGCGGGGAGGTGAAGGGGGGGGTGGCGGGGAGGTGAAGGGGGGGGCGGGGAGGTGAAGGGGGGGCGGGGAGGTGAAGGGGGGGGTGGCGGGGAGGTGAAGGGGGGGTGGCGGGGAGGTGAGGGGGGGTGGAGGGGAGGTGAAGGGGGGGTGGAGGGCAGGTGAAGGGGGGTGGAGGGGAGGTGAAGCGGGGTGGAGGGGAGGTGAAGCGGGGTGGAGGGGAAGTGAAGGAGGGTGGAGGGGAGGTGAAGGGAGGGTGGAGGGAGGTGAAGGGGATGTGGAAGGGAGGGGAAGTGGAGTGAGGGTAGGTGAGGGGGGGGTGGAGGGGAGGTGGGGGGGGTGGAGGGGAGGTGAAGGGGGTGGAGGGGAGGTGGAGGGGGTGGAGGGGAGGTGAAGGGGGGTGGAGGGGAGGTGAAGGGGGGTGGAGGGGAGGTGAAGGGGGGGTGGCGGGGAGGTGAAGGGGGGGGCGGGAGGTGAAGGGGGTGGAGGGGAGGTGAAGGGGGGTGGAGGGGAGGTGAAGCGGGGTGGAGGGGAGGTGAAGGGGAGGTGGAGGGGAGGTGAAGCGGGGTGGAGGGGAGGTGAAGGGGGGGTGGCGGGGAGGTGAAGGGGGGGGGCGGGAGGTGAAGGGGGGGGGGGCGGGAAGGTGAAGGGGGGGGGCGGGGAGGTGAAGGGGGGGGGGCGGGGAGGTGAAGGGGGGGGGGGCGGGGAGGTGAAGCGGGGTGGAGGGGAGGTGAAGCGGGGTGGAGGGGAGGTGAAGCGGGGTGGAGGGGAGGTGAAGCGGGGTGGAGGGGAGGTGAAGCAGGGTGGAGGGGAGGTGAAGGAGGGTGGAGGGGAGGTGAAGGGGGGGTGGAGGGGAGGTGAAGGGGATGTGGAAGGGAGGGGAAGTGGAGTGAGGGTAGGTGAGGGGGGGGTGGAGGGGAGGTGAAGGGGGTGGAGGGGAGGTGAATGGGGGGTGGCGGGGAGGTGAAGGGGGGGGCGGGGAGGTGAAGGGGGGGTGGCGGGGAGGTGAAGGGGGGTGGCGGGGAGGTGAAGGGGGGGGCGGGGAGGTGAAGGGGGGGGGGGCGGGTGGAGGGGAGGTGAAGCAGGGTGAAGGGGGGGTGAAGGGGATGTGGAAGGGAGGTGGAGGGGAGGTGGAGGGGAGGTGAAGCGGGGTGGAGGGGAGGTGAAGGGGGGGTGGCGGGGAGGTGAAGGGGGGGGGCGGGGAGGTGAAGGGGGGGGGCGGGAGGTGAAGCGGGGTGGAGGGGAGGTGAAGGGGGGGGGCGGGGAGGTGAAGGGGAGGTGAAGGGGGGTGGAGGGGAGGTGGAGGGGAGGTGGAGGGGAGGTGAAGCGGGGTGGAGGGGAGGTGAAGGGGGGGTGGCCGGGGAGGTAAAGGGGGGGGCGGGGAGGTGAAGGGGGGGGGGGCGGGGAGGTGAAGGGGGGGGGGCGGGGAGGTGAAGGGGGGGGGGGGCGGGGAGGTGAAGGGGGGGGGGCGGGGAGGTGAAGCGGGGTGGAGGGGAGGTGAAGCGGGGTGGAGGGGAGGTGAAGCGGGTGGAGGGGAGGTGAAGCGGGGTGGAGGGGAGGTGAAGCGGGGTGGAGGGGAGGTGAAGCAGGGTGGAGGGGAGGTGAAGCAGGGTGGAGGGGAGGTGAAGCAGGGTGGAGGGGAGGTGAAGGAGGGTGGAGGGGAGGTGAAGGGGGGGTGGAGGGGAGG
>NC_134498.1:31458284-31501064 GCF_040206685.1 Ascaphus truei
TGGGTATCGGGGAGACACTGACACTGGAGGGGAGGTGAAGGGGGGGTGGAGGGGAGGTGAAGGGGGGGTGGAGGGGAGGTGAAGGGGGGTGGAGGGGAGGTGAAGGGGGGTGGAGGGGGAGGTGAAGGGGGTGTGGAGGGGAGGTGAAGCGGGGTGGAGGGGAGGTGAAGCAGGGTGGAGGGGAGGTGAAGGAGGGTGGAGGGGAGGTGAAGGGGGTGGAGGGGAGGTGGAGGGGAGGTGAAGGGGGGGTGGGGGGGAGGTGAAGGGGGGGTGGCGGGGAGGTGAAGGGGGGGGTGGGCGGGGAGGTGAAGGGGGGGGTGGCGGGGAGGTGAAGGGGGGGCGGGGAGGTGAAGGGGGGGGCGGGGAGGTGAAGGGGGGGGTGGGCGGGGAGGTGAAGGGGGGGTGGCGGGGAGGTGAGGGGGGGTGGAGGGGAGGTGAAGGGGGGGTGGAGGGCAGGTGAAGGGGGGTGGAGGGGAGGTGAAGCGGGGTGGAGGGGGAGGTGAAGCGGGGTGGAGGGGAAGTGAAGGAGGGTGGAGGGGAGGTGAAGGGAGGGTGGAGGGAGGTGAAGGGGATGTGGAAGGGAGGGGAAGTGGAGTGAGGGTAGGTGAGGGGGGGGTGGAGGGGAGGTGGGGGGGGTGGAGGGGAGGTGAAGGGGGAGTGGAGGGGAGGTGGAGGGGGTGGAGGGGAGGTGAAGGGGGGTGGAGGGGAGGTGAAGGGGGGGTGGAGGGGAGGTGAAGGGGGGGGTGGCGGGGAGGTGAAGGGGGGGGGGCGGGAGGTGAAGGGGGTGGAGGGGAGGTGAAGGGGGGTGGAGGGGAGGTGAAGCGGGGTGGAGGGGAGGTGAAGGGGAGGTGGAGGGGAGGTGAAGCGGGGTGGAGGGGAGGTGAAGGGGGGGGTGGCGGGGAGGTGAAGGGGGGGGGCGGGGAGGTGAAGGGGGGGGGGGGCGGGAAGGTGAAGGGGGGGGGGCGGGGAGGTGAAGGGGGGGGGGGGCGGGGAGGTGAAGGGGGGGGGGGGGCGGGGAGGTGAAGCGGGGTGGAGGGGAGGTGAAGCGGGGTGGAGGGGAGTGTGAAGCGGGGTGGAGGGGAGGTGAAGCGGGGTGGAGGGGAGGTGAAGCAGGGTGGAGGGGAGGGTGAAGGAGGGGTGGAGGGGAGGTGAAGGGGGGGTGGAGGGGAGGTGAAGGGGATGTGGAAGGGGAGGGGGAAGTGGAGTGAGGGTAGGTGAGGGGGGGGGTGGAGGGGAGGTGAAGGGGGTGGAGGGGAGGTGAATGGGGGGTGGCGGGGAGGTGAAGGGGGGGGCGGGGAGGTGAAGGGGGGGGTGGCGGGGAGGTGAAGGGGGGGTGGCGGGGAGGTGAAGGGGGGGGGCGGGGAGGTGAAGGGGGGGGGGGCGGGGTGGAGGGGAGGTGAAGCAGGGTGAAGGGGGGGTGAAGGGGATGTGGAAGGGAGGTGGAGGGGAGGTGGAGGGGAGGTGAAGCGGGGTGGAGGGGAGGTGAAGGGGGGGGTGGCGGGGAGGGGAAGGGGGGGGGCGGGGAGGTGAAGGGGGGGGGGGGCGGGGAGGTGAAGCGGGGTGGAGGGGAGGTGAAGCAGGGTGAAGGGGGGGGGGCGGGGAGGTGAAGGGGAGGTGAAGGGGGGTGGAGGGGAGGTGGAGGGGAGGTGGAGGGGAGGGTGAAGCGGGGTGGAGGGGAGGTGAAGGGGGGGGTGGCGGGGAGGTAAAGGGGGGGGGGCGGGGAGGTGAAGGGGGGGGGGCGGGGAGGTGAAGGGGGGGGGGGCGGGGAGGTGAAGGGGGGGGGGGGCGGGGAGGTGAAGGGGGGGGGGGGGGGCGGGAGGTGAAGGGGGGGGGCGGGGAGGTGAAGCGGGGTGGAGGGGAGGTGAAGCGGGGTGGAGGGGAGGTGAAGCGGGGTGGAGGGGAGGTGAAGCGGGGTGGAGGGGAGGTGAAGCGGGGTGGAGGGGGAGGTGAAGCAGGGTGGAGGGGAGGTGAAGCAGGGTGGAGGGGAGGTGAAGCAGGGTGGAGGGGAGGTGAAGGAGGGTGGAGGGGGAGGTGAAGGGGGGGGTGGAGGGGAGGTGAAGGGGATGTGGAAGGGAGGGGGAAGTGGAGTGAGGGTAGGTGAGGGGGGGGTGGAGGGGAGGTGAAGGGGGTGGAGGGGGGGGTGAAGCAGGGTGAAGGGGGGGTGAAGGGGATGTGGAAGGGAGGGGAAGTGGAGTGAGGGTAGGTGAGGGGGGGTGGAGGGAAGGTGAAGGGGGGTGGAGGGGAGGTGAAGGGGGTGGAGGGGAGGTGGAGGGGAGGTGAAGGGGGGGTGGAGGGGAGGTGAAGGGGGGGTGGCGGGGAGGTGAAGGGGGGGGCGGGGAGGTGAAGGGGGGGGCGGGGAGGAGAAGGGGGGGGTGGAGGGGAGGTGAAGGGGGGGGGGCGGGGAGGTGAAGGGGGGGGTGGAGGGGAGGTGAAGCGGGGTGGAGGGGAGGTGAAGCGGGGTGGAGGGGAGGTGAAGCAGGGTGGAGGGGAGGTGAAGCAGGGTGGAGGGGAGGTGAAGGAGGGTGGAGGGGAGGTGAAGGGGGGGTGGAGGGGAGGTGAAGGGGATGTGGAAGGGAGGGGAAGTGGAGTGAGGGTAGGTGAGGGGGGGTGGAGGGGAGGTGAAGGGGGTGGAGGGGGGGTGGAGGGGAGGTGAATGGGGGGGTGGGCGTGGAGGTGAAGGGGGGGGCGGGGAGGTGAAGGGGGGGGTGGCGGGGAGGTGAAGGGGAGGTGAAGGGGGGTGGCGGGGAGGTGAAGGGGGGGGGCGGGGAGGTGAAGGGGGGGGGGGCGGGGAGGTGAAGCGGGGTGGAGGGGGAGGTGAAGCAGGGTGAAGGGGGGGTGAAGGGGATGTGGAAGGGAGGGGAAGTGGAGTGAGGGTAGGTGAGGGGGGGGTGGGAGGGAAGGTGAAGGGGGTGGAGGGGAGGTGAAGGGGGTGGAGGGGAGGTGAATGGGGTGGAGGGGAGGTGAAGGGGGGGTGGAGGGGAGGTGAAGGGGGGGGTGGCGGGGAGGTGAAGGGGGGGGGCGGGGAGGTGAAGGGGGGGGGCGGGGGAGGAGAAGGGGGGGGTGGAGGGGAGGTGAAGGGGGGGGGCGGGGAGGTGAAGGGGGGGGTGGAGGGGAGGTGAAGCGGGGTGGAGGGGAGGTGAAGCGGGGTGGAGGGGAGGTGAAGGGGGGTGGAGGGGAGGTGAAGGGGGGTGGAGGGGAGGTGAAGCGGGGTGGAGGGGAGGTGAAGGGGGGTGGAGGGGAGGTGAAGGGGGGGTGGAGGGGAGGTGAAGCGGGGTGGAGGGGAGGTGAAGGAGGGTGGAGGGGAGGTGAAGGAGGGTGGAGGGGAGGTGAAGGGGGGGTGGAGGGGAGGGTGAAGGGGATGTGGAAGGGAGGGGAAGTGGGAGTGAGGGGAGGTGAAGGGGGGTGAGGGGAGGTGAAGGCCGCTCACTCACCCGTCCGGCAGGTCCCACGTGGATCTGAGGCGGGAGGCAGCGTGTTGTGGCCGCTCCCCCGCTGTGTCCCGGGCGCTCGCTCGTTCCGCTTCCCCGCTGACTGTAGCGGTGCCGGGGGGGGGGGGTATCGGGGAGACACTGACACTGGAGGGAGGTGAAGGGGGGGTGGAGGGGAGGTGAAGGGGGGTGGAGGGGAGGTGAAGGGGGGTGGAGGGGAGGTGAAGGGGGGGGGCAGGGAGGTGAAGGGGGGGGGCGGGGAGGTGAAGGGGGGGGGGCGGGGAGGTGAAGGGGGGGGGGAGGGGAGGTGAAGCGGGGTGGAGGGGGAGGTGAAGCAGGGGTGGATGGGAGGTGAAGGAGGGTGGAGGGGAGGTGAAGGGGAAGTGGAAGGGAGGGGAAGTGGAGTGAGGGTAGGTGAGGGGGGGGGGTGGAGGGGAGGTGAAGGGGGTGGAGGGGAGATGAAGGGGGTGGAGGGGAGGTGAAGGGGGTGGAGGGGAGGTGAAGGGGGTGGAGGGGAGGTGAAGGGGGGTGGAGGGGAGGTGAAGGGGGGGGGCGGGGAGGTGAAGGGGGGGGGGCGGGGAGGTGAAGGGGGGGGGGGCGGGGAGGTGAAGGGGAGGTGAAGGGGGGGGGGGCGGGGAGGTGAAGCGGGGTGGAGGGGAGGTGAAGCGGGGTGGAGGGGAGGTGAAGCAGGGTGGAGGGGGAGGTGAAGGAGGGTGGAGGGGAGGTGAAGGGGGTGGAGGGGAGGTGAAGGGGGGTGGAGGGGAGGTGAAGGGGGGGTGGGGGGGGAGGTGAAGGGGGGGGTGGCGGGGAGGTGAAGGGGGGGGGTGGCGGGGAGGTGAAGGGGGGGGGTGGCGGGGAGGTGAAGGGGGGGGGCGGGGAGGTGAAGGGGGGGGCGGGGAGGTGAAGGGGGGGGGTGGCGGGGAGGTGAAGGGGGGGGTGGCGGGGGAGGTGAGGGGGGGTGGAGGGGGGGGTGAAGGGGGGGTGGAGGGCAGGTGAAGGGGGGTGGAGGGGAGGTGAAGCGGGGTGGAGGGGAGGTGAAGCGGGGGTGGAGGGGAAGTGAAGGAGGGTGGAGGGGAGGTGAAGGGAGGGTGGAGGGGAGGTGAAGGGGATGTGGAAGGGAGGGGAAGTGGAGTGAGGGTAGGTGAGGGGGGGGGGTGGAGGGGAGGTGGGGGGGGGTGGAGGGGAGGTGAAGGGGCGTGGAGGGGAGGTGAAGGGGGTGGAGGGGAGGTGAAGGGGGGTGGAGGGGAGGTGAAGGGGGGTGGAGGGGAGGTGAAGGGGGGGGGGTGGCGGGGAGGTGAAGGGGGGGGCGGGAGGTGAAGGGGGGGGCGGGGAGGTGAAGGGGGGTGGAGGGGAGGTGAAGGGGGGTGGAGGGGAGGTGGAGGGGAGGTGGAGGGGAGGTGAAGCGGGGTGGAGGGGAGGTGAAGGGGAGGTGGAGGGGAGGTGAAGGGGGGGGCGGGGGAGGTGAAGGGGGGGGGGCGGGGAGGTGAAGGGGGGGGGGGGCGGGGAGGTGAAGGGGGGGGGGGGCGGGGAGGTGAAGGGGGGGGGGGCGGGGAGGTGAAGCGGAGGTGGAGGGGAGGTGAAGCGGGGTGGAGGGGAGGTGAAGCGGGGTGGAGGGGGAGGTGAAGCGGGGTGGAGGGGAGGTGAAGCAGGGTGGAGGGGAGGTGAAGGAGGGTGGAGGGGAGGTGAAGGGGGGGTGGAGGGGAGGTGAAGGGGATGTGGAAGGGAGGGGAAGTGGAGTGAGGGTAGGTGAGGGGGGGGGTGGAGGGGAGGTGAAGGGGGTGGAGGGGGGGTGGAGGGGAGGTGAATGGGGGGTGGCGGGGAGGTGAAGGGGGGGGGCGGGGAGGTGAAGGGGGGGTGGCGGGGAGGTGAAGGGGAGGTGAAGGGGGGTGGCGGGGAGGTGAAGGGGGGGGGCGGGGGAGGTGAAGGGGGGGGGGGGCGGGGAGGTGAAGCGGGGTGGAGGGGAGGTGAAGCAGGGTGAAGGGGGGGTGAAGGGGATGTGGAAGGGAGGTGATTGGGGAGGTGAAGCGGGGTGGAGGGGAGGTGAAGGGGGGGTGGCGGGGAGGTGAAGGGGGGGGGCGGGGAGGTGAAGGGGGGGGGGGCGGGGAGGTGAAGCGGGGGTGGAGGGGAGGTGAAGCAGGGTGAAGGGGGGGGGCGGGGAGGTGAAGGGGGGTGGAGGGGGAGGTGAAGGGGGGGTGGAGGGGAGGTGGAGGGGGGAGGTGAAGCGGGGGTGGAGGGGGAGGTGAAGGGGGGGTGGCGGGGAGGTAAAGGGGGGGGGCGGGGAGGTGAAGGGGGGGGGCGGGGGAGGTGAAGGGGGGGGGGCGGGGAGGTGAAGGGGGGGGGGGGCGGGGAGGTGAAGGGGGGGGGGCGGGGAGGTGAAGCGGGGTGGAGGGGAGGTGAAGCGGGGTGGAGGGGGAGGTGAAGCGGGGTGGAGGGGAGGTGAAGCGGGGTGGAGGGGAGGTGAAGCGGGGTGGAGGGGAGGTGAAGCAGGGTGGAGGGGAGGTGAAGGAGGGTGGAGGGGAGGTGAAGGGGGGGGTGGAGGGGAGGTGAAGGGGATGTGGAGGGAGGGGAAGTGGAGTGAGGGTAGGTGAGGGGGGGTGGAGGGGAGGTGAAGGGGGTGGAGGGGGGGGTGGAGGGGAGGTGAATGGGGGGTGGCGTGGAGGTGAAGGGGGGGGCGGGGAGGTGAAGGGGGGGGGTGGCGGGGAGGTGAAGGGGGGTGGCGGGGAGGTGAAGGGGGGGGCGGGGAGGTGAAGGGGGGGGGGGCGGGGAGGTGAAGCGGGGTGGAGGGGAGGTGAAGCAGGGTGAAGGGGGGGGTGAAGGGGATGTGGAAGGGAGGGGGAAGTGGAGTGAGGGTAGGTGAGGGGGGGGTGGAGGGAAGGTGAAGGGGGTGGGAGGGGAGGTGAAGGGGGTGGAGGGGAGGTGAATGGGGTGGAGGGGGAGGTGGAGGGGAGGTGAAGGGGGGGTGGAGGGGGAGGGTGAAGGGGGGGGTGGCGGGGAGGTGAAGGGGGGGGGCGGGGGAGGTGAAGGGGGGGGCGGGGAGGAGAAGGGGGGGGTGGAGGGGGAGGTGAAGGGGGGGGGGCGGGGAGGTGAAGGGGGGGGTGGAGGGGAGGTGAAGCGGGGTGGAGGGGAGGTGAAGCGGGGTGGAGGGGAGGTGAAGGGGGGTGGAGGGGAGGTGAAGGGGGGTGGAGGGGAGGTGAAGCGGGGTGGAGGGGAGGTGGAGGGGAGGGTGAAGCGGGGTGGAGGGGAGGTGAAGGGGGGTGGAGGGGAGGTGAAGGGGGGTGGAGGGGAGGTGAAGCGGGGTGGAGGGGGAGGTGAAGGAGGGTGGAGGGGAGGTGAAGGAGGGTGGAGGGGAGGTGAAGGGGGGGGTGGAGGGGAGGTGAAGGGGATGTGGAAGGGAGGGGAGGTGAAGGGGGGGTGAGGGGAGGTGAAGGCCGCTCACTCACCCGTCCGGCAGGTCCCACGTGGATCTGAGGCGGGGAGGCAGCGTGTTGTGGCCGCTCCCCCGCTGTGTCCCGGGCGCTCGCTCGTTTCCGCTTCCCCGCTGACTGTAGCGGTGCCGGGGGGGGGGGGGGTATCGGGGAGACACTGACACTGGAGGGGAGGTGAAGGGGGGTGGAGGGGAGGTGAAGGGGGGGTGGAGGGGGAGGTGAAGGGGGGTGGAGGGGAGGTGAAGGGGGGTGGAGGGGAGGTGAAGGGGGTGTGGAGGGGAGCTGAAGGGTGTGGAGGGGAGGTGAAGGGGTGTGGAGGGGAGGTGAAGGGGGGTGTGGAGGGGAGGGTGAAGGGGGGGGGTGTAGAGGAGGTGTAGTGGAGGTGAACGGGGGGGTGGCGGGGAGGTGAAGGGGGGGGTGGCGGGGAGGTGAAGGGGGGGGTGAAGGGGGGTGTGGAGTGGAGGTGAAGGGTAGGTGAGGGGGGGGTGGAGGGGAGGTGAAGGGGGGTGGAGGGGAGGTGAAGGGGGTGGAGGGGAGGTGAAGGGGGTGGGAGGGGAGGTGGAAGGGGGGTGGAGGGGAGGTGAAGGGGGGGTGGCGGGGAGGTGAAGGGGGGGGCGGGGAGGTGAAGGGGGGGGGGCGGGGGAGGTGGAGGGGAGGTGAAGGGGGGGTGGAGGGGAGGTGAAGCGGGGGTGGAGGGGAGGTGGCGGGGAGGTGAAGGGGGGGGGCGGGGAGGTGAAGGGGGGGGGCGGGGAGGTGAAGGGGGGGGGGCGGGGAGGTGAAGCGGGGTGGAGGGGAGGTGAAGCGGGGTGGAGGGGGGGGTGAAGCGGGGTGGAGGGGAGGTGAAGCAGGGTGGAGGGGAGGTGAAGGAGGGTGGAGGGGAGGTGAAGGGGGGGTGGAGGGGAGGTGAAGGGGATGTGGAAGGGAGGGGGAAGTGGAGTGAGGGTAGGTGAGGGGGGGGTGGAGGGGAGGTGGAGGGGAGGTGAGGGGGGGTGGAGGGGAGGTGAAGGGGGGGTGGAGGGGGAGGTGAATGGGGGGGTGGCGGGGAGGTGAAGGGGGGGGGCGGGGAGGTGAAGGGGGGGTGGCGGGGAGGTGAAGGGGGGGAGGTGAAGGGGGGGGTGGCGGGGAGGTGAAGGGGGGTGGCGGGGAGGGTGAAGGGGGGGGCGGGGAGGTGAAGCGGGGTGGAGGGGAGGTGAAGCAGGGTGGAGGGGAGGTGAAGGGGGGGGTGAAGGGGATGTGGAAGGGAGGGGGAAGTGGAGTGAGGGTAGGTGAGGGGGGGGTGGAGGGAAGGTGAAGGGGGTGGAGGGGGAGGTGAAGGGGGTGGAGGGGAGGTGAATGGGGTGGAGGGGGGTGGAGGGGAGGTGAAGGGGGAGGTGAAGGGGGGGGTGGCGGGGAGGTGAAGGGGGGGGGCGGGGAGGTGAAGGGGGGGGGGCGGGGAGGTGAAGGGGGGGTGAAGGGGAGGTGAAGGGGGGGGGCGGGGAGGTGAAGGGGGGGGGTGGCGGGGAGGTGAAGGGGGGGGTGGCGGGGAGGTGAAGGGGGGTGGAGGGGAGGTGAAGGGGGGTGGAGGGGAGGTGAAGGGGGGGTGGAGGGGAGGTGAAGGGGGGGTGGAGGGGGAGGTGAAGGGGGGGGTGGAGGGCAGGTGAAGGGGGGGGTGGAGGGGAGGTGATGGGGATGTGGAAGGGAGGGGAAGTGGAGTGAGGGATGGGTGAGGGGAGGTGAAGCGGGGTGGAGGGGAGGTGAAGGAGGGTGAGGGGAGGTGAAGGGGGGGGTGGGAGGGGAGGTGATGGGGATGTGGAAGGGAGGGGAAGTGGAAGTGAGGGATGGGTGAGGGGGAGGTGAAGGGGGGGTGACGGGGAGGTGAAGGCCGCTCACTCACCCGTCCGGCAGGTCCCACGTGGATCTGAGGCGGGAGGCAGCGTGTTGTGGCCGCTCCCCCGCTGTGTCCCGGGCGCTCGCTCGTTCCGCTTCCCCGCTGACTGTAGCGGTGCCGGGGGGGGTATCGGGGAGACAGTGACACTGGAGGGGAGGTGAAGGGGGGGGGGTGGAGGGGAGGTGAAGGGGGGGGGTGGAGGGGAGGTGGGGGGGGTGGAGGGGAGGGTGAAGCGGGGTGGAGGGGAGGTGAAGCGGGGGTGGAGGGGAGGTGAAGGGGGGTGGAGGGGAGGTGAAGGGGGGGTGGAGGGGAGGTGAAGGGGATGTGGAAGGGAGGGGAAGTGGAGTGAGGGGGGGTGAGGGGAGGTGAAGGCCGCTCACTCACCCGTCCGGCAGGTCCCACGTGGATCTGAGGCGGGAGGCAGCGTGTTGTGGCCGCTCCCCCGCTGTGTCCCGGGCGCTCGCTCGTTCCGCTTCCCCGCTGACTGTAGCGGTGCCGGGGGGGGGGGGGCGGTATCGGGGAGACACTGACACTGGAGGGGGGGTGTGGGGGGGGGGTGGAGGGGAGGTGAAGGGGGGGTGAAAGTGAGGGGAAGTGGAGTGAAGGGGGGTGAGGGGGAGGTGAAGGGGGGGTGAGGGGAGGTGAAGGCCGCTCACTCACCCGTCCGGCAGGTCCCACGTGGATCTGAGGCGGGAGGCAGCGTGTTGTGGCCGCTCCCCCGCTGTGTCCCGGGCGCTCGCTCCCCCGCTGACTGTAGCGGCGCCGGGGGGGGGGGGGGGGGGACTGAAAGCGCGGGAAACAGGGAGGCTTCCGGCCGCCGCCGCGAGTGAGGCCGCCGCCATCTTGGGCACTCGGTGCCGCGAGGCAGGCTGCCTGGCCACTGGCTGTTCCCCCGCCGGGGAGGGGGGTGAGTTGCGAGCGCCGGGGAGGGGGGGGCATGTATATGTGTGGGGGGGGGGGGAGAGGTGGGAGATATAGAGGGGGGGTGTCGCACGGCCGCTGACACTGGGTGGGGGGGCGCTGAAGGGGTAATAATAGTGTGTGTCCCGCTGACTGTAGCGGCGCCGGGGGGGGGGGGGGCGGGGTGAAAGCGCGGGAGACACGGGGAGAGGAGGAGGTGCGCGCGGGTCACGATGTTCAGGGAGGTGTGTGTGTGTGTGTGTGTGTGTGTGTGACAGTGTGTGACAGTGTGTGACAGTGTGTGACAGTGTATGACAGTGTGTGTCTGTGTGTGTGTGTGTGTGTGTGTGACACCGTGTGTGACACTGTGTGTGTGTGTGTGTGTGTGTGTGTGTGTGTGTGTGTGTGTGTGTGTGTGTCACTGTGTGTGTGTGACACTGTGTGTGTGTGTGTGTGTGTGTGTGTGTGTGTGTGTGTGTGTGTGTGTGTGTGTGTGTGTGGTTTTTTTTTGGCCCGTCACTCCGCCTCAGGCCAATGAGAGGTGTGCGGGGGCGGGCGGCCCAAGGGACCAATGAGATTTCCCCTAGGGACACCGGACATCCAGGCAGGCAAACATACAGTGCTTTCACTAATATAGTATAAGATATATATATATATATATATATATATATATATACACACATGTCTAAAGAACATCTGTAGTAAGCAAAGTCACACTACTTGGAGTGGGGGCTGATGGGGGGCCCCCATTTCCTATTAAATGGGACTCAGATGTGTGCACATGCTATTACATCAGCGGTGAAGTATTATGGATTTTTTCTGCTTGTTCCTATTGGACATCAGACTTCTCGTTGCATGTCACGCGTGTGACGTTGTTCACTACAGATGGTCTTTAGACTGTTTACAAACATTTTACACGGCAGCATTTGTATTTGTGGACATTACCAGGATTAGTGACTTATTATCGGTGTAAAACTGTACTTGTCACTTACTGTGCATTAACCCTTTGTGTCCTTGCACACAGCAACGCTTTTGCATGCATGATATTTCTGCAACAATATAGCTGCGTGTAGTTACTTGTTCACAATGGACTTTTCCTAGGCTCATGTGTCTTATAGATCTCACTGCTTTCTAGTCATTGTCATTGCCCTCTGTTTGTTACTCGTTGGCATTGCTACATGTGGTAACAATTAGTAGAGTTCTACTTAGAGTCCCAGGGCACTTGTATGTCCATTCTAGGATTTGGTTAGGAGCCCCTGCCATTTTACCATTTTCTGATTTACTTTTAAGGTACATAAATACATTTGGTTCATATATCTTCTAGTATACCTGTGTGCTCCTTTAAGGGAGTCTTGTCTGTTGATCTTATATCATACAGAAAATGTGCCACTCACATAAAATACAAAGTTGCCTGGTGCACTGAAGCATATAATAATGTATGCAAAGTAAATTAAATAAATGCCAACCCAATCAGCTGGTGACCCAGGTATAAGCATCCTTTAAGAACCATCCCAATCTTCCAGAGGTCCCAACTTTAACCTCTATCAGGCTATTGCACCGAGCCTTTAACTCCACCCGTTTGGTGCAACACTGCCAACCGGCCCGGTGAGCCACTAGCTTATCCTAATGTCCACCAGATGCCCAGTTTTCTCCTTCTGGCTGAGTTTGAACCCCACTGTAAACAGGAGAGAAACTGTTGTAGGTCCCATTTAGCAGGGCCTACTAGGACTCCAAAAATGGGGCAAACAAATATGAGTACAAAATTGTACATTTTATTAAACAAACCGCCAAATGAAGACAAACACTATAATAAAACACTAAAAACATAGTGAACCCCGTCTTCCGAACGCTAAAGTGATACCTAAGTGCATGGAGAGCAAACAATTACTAGTAGAAGCTCCTATGTATAATTCATATGTAGAGAAACAATATAGTTTGTAGTAGTTCCAGCTCATCTCTCCGGCAGGCAGCGTGCCCAGATTGTATTAATTAATAAAACGCCTGAACAGCAATTACACTGAAAAACAAATCATTATTATGTGAACATTTGTCAAATAAGGCGGTAATTTGTTGCTGGTTAGTAGGGGGGATTTTATGGCTGTTTGACCCTTTACGCTTCGGTAGTCAGGGACAAAAACTCAAACCAGAATGAGCAGGTTCTGTCCGACAAACACTATAACTTCAGACCCTGAGATTAAACTTCTACAGGGGCATGTTTGCCAAAAAAAAATGTCCTGTATTGAAAGCGAGACCAATGTCTTTAGAGCAGATTACCCATCATATTTTTATTTTATTTCTAGCTGTGATTTTGTTTACTCATTTATACTTCACTGCTAAGTGGAACTGACTCTTTAATCCATTCAACATTTAAAGGTCCTTAGGTTCCTTTGCTTCTACATGGAACTGACCCTTTAATCCATTCGACATATTTAATGCATTTTAATCCATCTACATATTTTTTATACTGTATTTGTTGTTTAAGGCTAAATATTTGTTTTCTAGGTTTTGGTCTCTTTAAGGTATCCTATTTTTGCTGTCCGGTTGCGGTATTGATTAATGGATGGGGATTTTTGTTGAATGCTACATATACCCTTTGTGTTATTTGAAATTGGACCTCTCTCCATAGGGCTTATTCTGTAAGGTGTGGTAGCACAGATGACGTGCTTTCGCATGAAAAGCTCCATTAACTTTAATGGGGCTACCATACCTTACAGAATAAGCCCCCATGTCTCTGATGGCATTAGTTTATATACACTTGTTCGACCAACTATCTATATCTTGTATTTCTGGAAAGTCTTTCTGCCATAAAATTCATGTGTTTTGTAGTATTTGTGTGTTGTCCTCTCCCTCACTAAATTGTACCGTTCCAATCTATGATTTCTTGCATAATCAAAATAGTCGTCAAATCTGTTGTTCTGTAATATACACTTCTCATAGTTTGGTATTTGTTCTCCGCAATCCAGCGCTTAAATATAGGAAAACAAATCACTTTGCTGTATCCCTTTTTTCATACTTAGTTCCTGGAAGGGAATGAACGCTTGATTTTCCATGTTTATTAAGGGATCCAGACAATCAATTTTGTCTCCCCGATTTTTAAAAGATTCTTGCTCTTTTGCTGGATTACTTGTTGAGTTCTCCTGTAGGGGCAGATATCTTGATTAGAGATGTACCGGGTCCAAAAAATTACCAGGAAAAAAAAAATTAGCCGGCCGAGTAACCGGGTACCCGGCCGGGTAGGTTGGAACTACCTGCAGCCAGAGGAGGAGGGTGAGGAGCACGACTGTGTCATCCTGGCAGAGTGGCACTATAGGACAATTGGGGAGGAGCACACCCCGGTGGTCTGCTGGTGTCATCAGACCGCTGGGGTGCGCTCCTCCCCGGCTGTCCTATAGTGCCACTTTGCTCCTGCTCACATGTTCCTATGCCCTCACCGCCACCAGGATGTTGTCGTCATCTTCCTCACGCCACCAGGATGTTGCAGTCATCTTCCTCACCGCCAACAGGATGTCGCTGTCGTCCTTCTCACCCTCCGCCGTCGGCTGCAGTTAGGTCTCTGCTGCTGCTCTGCTCCTGCCGTTCTCCAAGAGGTATGCTGGGTACCGGGTAATTACTGGGTACATCACTAATCTTGATACTGTGAGGATCGGTCCTAGGTCCCACCTCCGTGACGTGCCCCGTGACGCCACTGGTGACGCACCGCACGCTGACAGGATTGTGCATAGGCGTCATTCTACTGTTGTCAGGCAAAGGACTCAACCAGGAGTTAACACTGACAGCAGGATATCATCTCATCCACTTCACCTGTGGTGCTTACTCCTCCCCTTGAAGATTGAGTGGGCGAATGGCAATCTGCATTCACAGCCGTACAACTAAGCGTGGATTGGTTCTGCTATCAAGAGGCACTCATCACATTCAGCCTTGTGCCTTTCCCCTGATTGGCTTACAGTCCTTTATATGCTCACACACCCCTGCTCCTAATTGGCTGAGCATAGTAGTCCTAACCTGCGACGAAGTGCTAACCACAAGCACCCAGCTTGCCATTTCCTGCTTTGCCTTGTGCAATTCTGCTAACGTTGTTTTGTCTCCTAGTAGCCTCGACCTCGGCTTGTACCTGGACCCCCACCTTCTCTTATCCACGACCTCGGCTTGTACCTGGACCCCCACCTTCTCTTATCCACGACCTCGGCTTGTACCTGGACCCCCACCTCTCTTATCCACGACCTCGGCTTGTACCTGGACCCCCGCCTTCTCCTATCCACGACCTCGGCTTGTACCTGGACCCCCGCCTCTCTTATCCACGACCTCTGCTTGTACCTGGACCCCTGCCTTCTCTTATCCACGACCTCGGCTTGTACCTGGACCCCCGCCTCTCTTATCCACGACCTCGGTTTGTACCTGGACCCCCACCTTCTCTTATCCACGACCTCGGCTTGTACCTGGACCCCCGCCTTCTCTTATCCACGACCTCGGCTTGTACCTGGACCCCCGCCTTCTCTTATCCACGACCTCGGCTTGTACCTGGACCCCCGCCTTCTCCTATCCACGACCTCGGCTTGTACCTGGACCCCCGCCTCTCTTATCCACGACCTCGGCTTGTACCTGGACCCCGTCTCTCTTATCCACGACCTCGGCTTGTACCTGGACCCCCGCCTTCTCTTATCCACGACCTCGGCTTGTACCTGGACCCCCGCCTTCTCTTATCCACGACCTCGGCTTGTACCTGGACCCCCGCCTTCTCTTATCCACGACCTCGGCTTGTACCTGGACCCCCGCCTTCTCTTATCCACGACCTCGGCTTGTACCTGGACCCCCGCCTTCTCCTATCCACGACCTCGGCTTGTACCTGGACCCCCGCCTCTCTTATCCACGACCTCGGCTTGTACCTGGACCCCCGTCTCTCTTATCCACGACCTCGGCTTGTACCTGAACCCCCGCCTTCTCTTATCCACGACCTCGGCTTGTACCTGGACCCCCACCTTCTCTTATCCACGACCTCGGCTTGTACCTGGACCCCCGCCTTCTCCTATCCACGACCTCGGCTTGTACCTGATCCCCCGCCTCTCTTATCCATGACCTCGGCTTGTACATGGACCCCCGCCTTCTCTTTTCCACGACCTCGGCTTGTACCTGGACCCCCGCCTCTCTTATCCACGACCTCGGCTTGTACCTGGACCCCCGCCTTCTCTTATCCACGACCTCGGCTTGTACCTGGACCCCCGCCTTCTCTTATCCACGACCTTGGCTTGTACCTGGACCCCCGCCTTCTCTTATCCACGACCTCGGCTTGTACCTGGAGCCCCGCCTTCTCCTATCCACGACCTCGGCTTGTACCTGCCCCCCCGCCTTCTCTTATCCACGACCTCGGCTTGTACCTGCCCCCCCGCCTTCTCTTATCCACGACCTCGGCTTGTACCTGGACCCCCACCTTCTCTTATCCACGACCTCGGCTTGTACCTGGACCCCCGCCTTCTCCTATCCACGACCTCGGCTTGTACCTGATCCCCCGCCTCTCTTATCCATGACCTCGGCTTGTACATGGACCCCCGCCTTCTCTTTTCCACGACCTCGGCTTGTACCTGGACCCCCGCCCCTCTTATCCACGACCTCGGCTTGTACCTGGACCCCCGCCTTCTCTTATCCACGACCTCGGCTTGTACCTGGACCCCCGCCTTCTCTTATCCACGACCTCGGCTTGTACCTGGACCCCCGCCTCTCTTATCCACGACCTTGGCTTGTACCCGGACCCTCGCCTTCTCTTATCCACGACCTCGGCTTGTACCTGATCCCCCGCCTCTTATCCATGACCTCGGCTTGTACCTGGACCCCCGCCTTCTCTTATCCACGACCTCGGCTTGTACCTGGACCCCCACCTTCTCTTATCCACGAGCTCGGCTTGTACCTGGACCCCCGCCTTCTCTTATCCACGACCTCGGCTTGTACCTGGACCCCCGCCTTCTCCTATCCATGACCTCGGCTTGTACCTGGACACCCGCCTTCTCTTATCCACGACCTCGGCTTGTACCTGGACCCCCGCCTTCTCTTATCCACGACCTCGGCTTGTACCTGGACCCCCGCCTCTCTTATCCACGACCTCGGCTTGTACCTGGACCCCCGCCTTCTCCTATCCACGATCTCGGCTTGTACCTGGACTCCCAGCATCTCTACACCTCGACTTCGCACATCGACTATTCTACCTCTCCAACCGTAGACCATGGCGAGTATCAACACTATCCTACTTCTCCTACCCTGACCCGGTCACACGACTACGGATCTGCACACCGGACGCAGTCTCGCGGCTGCAGGTTGTGGTGTATTCTAAATCCCCACCTCAGCCTCGCGGTCCTGTACTGTTTGTGGTAAGCACCCATTACAGATACATCATAAGGTAACCCACATTTTTCTTTCTCGTTTCCCCCCAGGATATTGTGGTGTCTCTTGTATGTTTTATATGTGCTGGTATGTCACACCATTTCATATGTAAAAATTATTTTAGAAATAGGGGTTTTGACAAATTTTTCTCTAAAATGTTGGACGAGTAATAGTTTTTCCCTGGGATCCAGTCTCCTACGTGGTGAAGAAGACATGTAAGAATTTGCAGGGGGGGGCGCGGGCTGTTACAAAGGCCCCACGCTCTTCCCCCAGGCATTTAAATTTAATACCGGGGGAGGCGTGAGGCCTCTGTAACCTCACTTACCTACTGGCAGCCGGGTCTTCGGCGACGGGTCGCCATGGCAACGCGGCGTCAAATGACGCCGCAGGGTCATGTGACGTCACGTGTCGCCATGGCAACGCACGTCAATCGACACGGTGGGGTCGTTGGACGTGACCCGCAACGTCATTTGAAGCTGTGCCTTCGAGGGGGGGGCGCAAACGCTGGGGTTCCCAAGGAAGGGGTCCGCAGCTGAAAAAGTTTGCGCAGCGCTGGCCTAATACATAGGATCAGAAAAAAACATATTCAACATCATATGAAGGATACATTCTTATGTCAATTCTTTTAGTTTGTCAGACGTCCAGCATTTGTCCATCGGGTTGTAATGCTATTGACAGCCCATCTTGGAAGTTGCGTTCTCTGCGGTCCGATTCATCTCTTTCGCTGCCGTCGGCTCTGGATGTTGTTGCCTCGTTGTTTCCATGTATACCTCTGCTTCCTCCCATGAAGTAAACAGTGTTGTTCCTGAGTTTAAACAGTAGTGTACAGACTCGTAGAACAAAGGGGTTCCCAGAACTCGCTGCCGCAAAAAGATAACAGAGATGGGATTATGCCAAATCCAAAATGTAAGAATAGAAACACAAGATTATAAAAAATGGAAACGTCATACACGTAGGCAGCAAGAAAAAGAAAAAGTGGTTCAGATAGAAAACAGCATTTCCCACATAAAATGTGGTTCAGGATGTCCGGACTTTAGCTTCTCTAGTAGTTTAGTGATGATAGTCACAGTGTGATGTGTCCTCGATGAAACAGAAATAAAACAATAGTGCAACACTGTATAAGGTTCAAGTGTACGTTAGATCAAATAGTGTCTCACTTACAGGACTACAGGGTAGCATAGGCACATAAAACTAAAGGTGAGTGGCTGTTCGGTATCTCCACTGCTCCAGTTCGGATCTCTCAATCTGCTGGGCTCCCGGTGAGCGTCACGTCACTTCCGGTGAGCGCCGCGTCACTTCCAGTGCCTTCGGTATCGTGGAGAGGAACGGGGGACAATTCATTGCAGAAATGGAGATACCAGTAACGCCTATTACGCCGACTCTACGCGTTTCGCTTTGCAGCTTCTTCAGGAGTCATTATGTCCCTTCTGCGACTTTATTGCTGATACTATTCATTGTCTTTTGTCTCCTGTCCCTGTTTTTTACCCTTAGATTTGTGCACTAAGAATTACTTGTTCTTTTTGTTGCTGTGCACGTGTATGACATGTTTCCATTTTTAGAATCTTGTGCTTCTATTATTACATTTTGAATTTAGAATAATCCCATCTCTGCTATCATTTTGTGGCTGCGAGAGCCGGGAACTCCTTTGTTCTATGATTGTTTGGAGGTCTTAGGCCTCGGGCATGGTCAGCGCTTAGGTGCTGACCCGCGCTAAGGCGCGCTGACGCTTACCAGTGAGCCCCTGCAGCCGCAATGAGAGCGGCTTTAGCAGGGGCTGGCACAAGCTTCCGCAAGCGGCACATGAGGCGACAGCCCCTGAAAAATCAAATAATTACGACTACCAAAAATCCCGTTGCCCCCGCGTTTACTTGAAGCGCACGCGGTGGCGACAATGCATTTGTTTTCGGGCGACGTCGCCAATACTATAAGCGCGGCCTTAGTTTGAGTGCTTTCTAACTCTTTGTTTTGTAGTAGTGTACAGACCTTCCCGAATTCCCTCTGTTTGTAATTGAGTAATCCTGAAAAAGCATCATCTTTTCTCCTTCCTATCATATCACATCTGTTTATTTATTTGCTCTTAGAATTTTCTGCTTGTCTGTTAAATTGAATATGCATGGTACAGTATTACTGATCTAGGTCAGTTATTGTTGTGTTCTGTTCTGTGTGCAACAGACCTGTTCTATGGACCCTGTCCACCTTTATGAGTATTTCTTCTGGGTTTATGCTTAATGTCACTGGGAGCCATTTGGTGCAGAATTCTTGCAGCAGCCCAAGCTTGAGACTTTCTTGGCCACTTATTACATTCAGATTGTTACCGCATGACCGGTTCTCTAAGTCGTCTACTTCTAGCACTCTATTTGTTTTTTTGCATCTCTTCCGGGTATTATTGGACATCTGACAGATCCTCTTCCAGCGTGCCTAGGCTGGCCTCTGTTTCCTCCACCCAAGTGGAATGTGCAGTGAGTTCCCTTTTAAAAGCATCTATTGATTTTTGCACTTTATCAGTGTTATGTTGAAACTTTGGCATGAGCTCCTTGGTTACAGCTGTTGCCAATGTTTTGTAGACTATTGTGTTGTTTTGCATGTTTGGGTCTGATCTTGCATAGGCTGACCATACGTCCCGTTTTGAACGGGACAGTCCCGTTTTTTCCCTATTTCCCGACCGTCCCGTCTTTTCAATAAAAATGTCTATGTTGTCCCGTTTTCGGCTCCCCTCCCTTCACCAGTAGGGAAGGAGCGCTCTGAACTGTAATGCACCCCCCCCCCCGAGCCCAGACCAGCAGATGGCGACGCGGACGCATGAGTGCGCGCCCCCTCCCTCCCCACCCGCAGAGTAACAAAACGCGCTCTAGCAGCGTGACCCAGAACTTCCGGCTTCCGGGGTCTGCTGCTAGAGTGCGCGTCTGAGGCTGAGCTTCTGGGGTGGGGGGGGGGGGGGAGAGGGCGAGAGAAAGGGGTGACCATTGGTGGCTGCTGCTTTGATTGTGAGCTGCTGGGGGTGGGGGAGAGAGGGTGACCCTTGGGGGTTGCTGCTTTGGTTGTGAGCTGCTGGGGAGGGGGGAGAGGGTGATCCATAGTGGCTGCTGCTTTGTGAGCTGCTGGGGGGGAAGAGAAAGGGGTGAGTTGACTGGGGTGTCCCTCTCTCCCCCCTTTTTTCTCCCCCTTCTCTCTCCCTCTCCTCCTGTTCTCTCTCCCTCTCCCCGTTCTCTCTCCCTCTCCCCCTGTTCTCTCTCCCTATCCCCGTTCTCTCTCCCTCCCCCCCTCTTTCCCCCCTCTTCCTCTCCCTCCCTCCCCACTTTTTCTCTCCCCGCCCCCCCCATCTCACCCCCTGCTCTCTCTCTCCCCTCCCTTGGACAATTTGGTTTGTTTCAGAAGCAGACATATTTGATGTTGTGCTTATCCTGGAGTCGTGGAGATCCGCAGCAAATGTGGATGGAGTTAGAGGAGCTTAATTATACAGTCCCAGGCCTGGACGACTCATTATATAGAAGCCAGTGTTTCCAGTATGATATAGACTGGAACAGGACTTCTTTGAGTTGCAAAAACCCATTATTCAATATTACACCAGCAGTTGGACGACGCTGCTGCTAGAGTGAGCGTCTGACCTGAGGCCCGCCGCCGCAGCTTCAGCAATCGCCGCCTCTTCTGCCGCCGCCGCTTCTTCTTAAGCCGCTGCTGCCGCGATCCGGTAGGCATCGGGTGTGGGGGGGGGGGAAGGGTGGTTGATAATGAGGGGACTACTGAAAGGGACTGGGGGAGATCATCTGAATGGGACTGGGGGAGATGATGAGGGGTACTGCTGAAAGGAACTGGGGAGGTATGATGGGGATGGGGGGTGAATATGGAATATTACATAACCCCGTCCCGTTTTGCCATCCCAATGTCCCATTTTTGTCTCAAGGAAATATGGTCAGCCTAATCTTGCAGCATGAGTGTAAGACATACCTGCCTCGTGGCATTAATCTGCCATCATGGACCTTTCCCACAGTCTGTCTGCCTTCTCCTTTGGCACCATTGATTGCTGCTGGGGTAAGTATTTTTCCATTGAGCAATTATCTGTCTGCTCAAGGAGAGCTGCAGAGTTCTGCAATGCTTGCAGCAGGTTGTGGATGTTTGCAGGGGGCTCGGGGACCAGCAGGGGTTGTGATGGACTATGGAGGTCTACAAGTGTGTGGAGGGGTCTATGAAAGGCTGTAGGGGACTGCAGAAGGATGTGATGGGCTGTTGAGGTCTGTGGTAGCCGCGGAGAACTGCAGAGAGTTGCGACGGGCTGTGGAGGTTTACAAGTGTCTGTGGAGGACTACAGAGAGCTGTGGAGGTCTGATAGAGGTTCCAGGTATTTTATCAGTACTGATTGTGATGGTAGGGGTAGATTTGACTGTTCTTAAATAAAGATTAAGCCCGCCATTACCCCTACCTGTCAATAATAGGATGTATTTAGTTATGTATGTACAGTTTATTGTACCAATCCTGTACTGTGCCCATATTGGTCAGTAGCCTTGTTCCAGCATTTTGGGAAACAGGGGATAACTGTATGTTGAATATTTTAACTGTACGGTCCTTTGTGTGGAAGATGGGTATACAAGTATCCAGCCTCAACACAAAGGAGATCCTGGGTGAGATAAGGTGAGTGACTTGAGACATTGTCGAGTGAGGTCAGCTGTGGACTGTGGGGAAAGTGGCGCCCCATGGAGGGACCATTGTTCAGCCCAGACACAGAGTCGCCTATCCCTTCGGGAGGTACTAGGAGGACCAGGGGAACCGTTGCCGGGACCATGCCCTGTAGGCACGATTCCCATTGGTGCTTTCAAATGCTCTGCTCGACTTAAGCCTGCCTCTGTGGGCTGTCCTGGAAGTCTGGTAACCTTCCCTCGATCATGATTGGTCCAATAAAGGCAAGCCCTTCCTCGCTGATTGGACCCCAAAGACAATCCGCTCTGGGATTGGTCAGGACTTTGTCCTCATGTTGGTGGATGGAGACCAATGGAAATATCAGTAGGAACCTGGCTTTGGTTCCAGAGACTTGTTGTGGAATACTCGGAGAACCAAAGTGGACCCTTTAATATCCGAAGTCATCCGAGGGTGATCTTGTGGAGGAATTCGTAAGGAAGCGACAGCAGAAAATTAAAACTGCTGACTAGCGATGAACAAGGCAATGCTGCCCCTAACATCGAGGACAGCAGCGCACGTTGGAACGCATATCGGGTGAAAGCTCTGGATGCAGGTCCTTCACCTAGGGCTCTAGGTTGTTCCCCCAGTTGGGTGAGTTTGTGTGGGTCTTATGTACTGGAAGTTTTTTTTCTTCCAATAAATTCACTTTTGTTCAGCTCTGTAGTTTTGTCTAGTAGTGTATTGATCCCTGGTGTTATTGTCCTGGTCTTCCGGAAAAACTGAATGCAGCCGATTCCGGAGTTTTCCCTCCAGGGCTAAGCGGAGCTCTTCCTTATGTGTATCTCCCTGCCAGCATCATTACCTGAAGTCGGAGTGACATGTTTAAGGGTTTCAGATTGACTATATACATTGCATTGCTCAGTCTTTCATACCTTTTCCGGGTGCTGGGTAAGTGCAGGCTGGGACACTTTTACCAATTAAACATGTCACTGTCATTAGGTCACAGGCCCTAAGATTCACTGACCCTACCATCAAAAATAGTTTTGTGAATGCTGCTTTCCTAGCCCTGTTATGGAAGGAGGAACTTGCAACCAGTGTTTGAATTATGGTTATACTAAGTATCAGACAGTACCACTACTTTTATGTCACATCAGGGAAACAGCAGCGTCACCGTGTTGCAATTAGCAGGTAAGGAACGGCTCGAAATTCCACAAATGTAGCAGAGATCTCCACCGGCCCCAAATCAGGGCAAACGGAGTCAAGAGAGGAGGAAAATACGAATAACCCAAAGAGAAAGCAAATGTATTAGCCTCCAGTGCAATACCTCTAAATATTTTTACTTTATCTGACCATGTGCTGACACGAGCAGATAAGATACTATTAAGCAACAGCCTCTCCTTTGCTCCTAAAAGTTGTCCCAACAAATTTTTACTTTACATTGACCTGCACAAGTACAGTATGACAGGAAACTGACACAAAAGATATTTCTATAAGAAATGTAGCGGTCAAAACACTAGTCGCCAAACGAGAACCACCAACCCATTAAATTCACTAGATGAGAGGTGTCTATTTTTTCTTCAAGACCTGGTGGTCTTGAACAGGAGAACAACACCTGTACAGAAGTAGAGACCTACATGAAGGAATTTGGAACCAACAAGGGGCTTGGTGAGATTCAATTCAGTAACTTGAAGAAAAACACCACTTTCTACCCAGTGCAATCCAAAGGGAATTATATTGAGATGTTTGCACTCTCAGTAAGCAAAGAACTAAATGCCCTATGTGAGAATAACACAAACTACAAATTCAACTGAAATGAGGGTTAAAAACTAGCTCTATGCAATTTGACTGTAAAATACTCTATCACTATTAGACATGCCAATAAAGGCAGGGGCATAGTAATACAGAATAAGAAGAATTATCTGGAAGAAGATACAGGCTCCTAAACGATATCCTCACATACAAAAGACTAATGAAAGATCCAAGTAATTAATTCACTAACGAATTACAGGAACTACTATCTACAGCCATTACTAATACAATTCCAAAAAAATAACCAAAATATTAATATTTGTGTAACATTACACAAAGAACAGTAATATTTTACCCTCTACCCAAGATCCATAAAGGGCAGGAGAAACCACCTGGTCGCCCGATTATATCGGGTATAGTTTCATTAAAATGTAACCTATTCAAGTATGTAGATTACATTATCCTGTACAACCCATGGTGACACATTTAAAATCACATCTGAAGGCTTCCATCGCAGTATTAGAAATACTTAGGAATACCAAATGGAAAGAAAATAATATATGGTTGACATGCGCTGTACCGGCTCTCTATACATGTATTTCTCACGGACTAGGCTACGAATATCAGCTACCAGATATTTCCTAGAACAGAATTTGGCGAATGAACAAAAGGAGTTCACCCTGGACAGTTTTAAGTTTAAGTTTATCCTCACACATATTACATTTAAATTCGAAGAATTTATCTACAAGTTTGTGGCACAACAATGGGGACTACATTTCCCCCCAGCTCTGCCAACTTGTTTTTGGTGTTGTGGGAGGAAGACCTTACAGTATTTAGTACCACAATTTATTCATCACCAAGATAAAAGTGTGGAAGAGGTACATAGATGATATCATCTTCATCCTGACAAGAGATATCGGCACACTGGAAAACTTCCTGAGATCACTCACCCAGATGTGATAGATGAAGTTGACAAGTTAAGACTTAATGTCTGATTTTTGATAAATCAGATAATAGGATCCCAGCGATTTCCTGGAAGTCTCTTTAGCTCAGATTTACTCCACCCAGGAATCCCCCACACAAGACACACTCTTATTGTGAAAAAGAGGCTCCAATTCATTAACGTGTTTTCATTCTCAGATACTTAGCTAGAAGAAATACAGTTTAATAACACTTTAGTTCTAGGAGGGGATAACCCCTTAAACATGTCACTGCCATTTGTAAACTTTGGTCGTAGGAGGGACTGACCCCATCCAAAATTCATCTAGTCAACAGCAGTTAGCACAAGATCAGGGTACCATACTGCTCATCACAGCTTGATGAATCCCAGACTTAGATTATGTCTCACTAGTATGTGGAATACAAAAATTCCTTTGGGACGGTGAAGTTCCACTGTGTGCTATGATATCAGCCTTAAGTTAAATAGTTACGGAATTAACAGGTATCACACTATTTTCACAACACCCTAAATAATTAGACTGTAAGCCTAAGGCTTCAAATAATTACTACTTAAAAGTTAGAGTTAATTCATCTGAGCGTGTGAGTGTAAGGAATCCACACCTCAGTTTATTGTTTGCCTTGCCTTACAGACTGTGCATCCCTGGAACACTGCTCCTGATATTTACTGCAGCTCCACCCTGGGTTCACTTATTAAAGCAATGCTGTCACATGCCCCTTCTGCTATTGGTTCACTGACCTTTAAAGACAGCCTTCCCACAATGCTCCCTGCCGAGCATAGTCCTTCCTGGATGTCACAAGTGTTCTGCCCTAAGGCTAGGCTCTGTTGTGTACTATTCTCTCTAGTTATATTCCCTAGTTCACGCAGAGGTCTGTTCCTGTCTCCTGTGCTGAAGCGGAGTACTCTTCATGTTAACTTCAGATCCCTGTTTCCTGAGGCCGGCTGCTAGTCTCATGCAGCGGCCTGTTCCTGTCTCCTGTGCTGAAGCGGAGTACTCTTCATGTTAACTTCAGCTCTGTTTCCTGAGGTCTGCTATCCTTCCACAGCAGAGCCTATCTACTGGTACCTGGGGTCTGCTGCTCATTCTCCATTGCAGAGGCAGTGTCCGGGTTCCTGTGTTGAAGCGGAGGATTCTCCAGTGCGTACTTCAGCTTCCTGAGGCCTGCTGTCCTTCCCTTGAAGAGGCCGGTCTACGAGTCCTGAGGTCTGTAGCTCTCTCTCTCCTTGCACAGGCCCGCTCTGGACTCTTGCACTGAAGCACTGGTTTACCAGTGCTGCCTGGCGGTGTGTCCACTCCGGTCTGCCTATCCCTTCCTGAGACCAGTACCATGGGCCATGGTCGCCGCACGCGCAGAACCCACGCCCGCGCTCATGCTCCTAAGCTGAAGCGGGGAACTTCTGATAACCTGTTGCCGAACTCCTGCTTGAATAACGTTTACCCTGATCTCTCCAGTCCTGACCATGGCTTGTCCACTGATAATGCTACCTTCTCCAGTCCCGACCCTGCTACGTACGACTACGAACTGCGCAATCCAGATCAGCCTGCGCGGTCTAAGGTCGGTGCTTTTACAACCCCCCCTCAGCCACGCGGTCCGACCCAGGTTTGTGGCGAGCACAACCGTGACAGTGAGTTTGCCGCCCAATCGGCTTCAATTCCAGCCTTCAACTTTTTGAGACTGTTGCACTTACCGTACTTTGCGGGCAGGCGGCTCGTTTAAAGATCATATCGATCCAGCTGAGTCTGGGACCTAGAGACATACGTCACGCAAGCGTCCTTTCAGCACAACAGACACAGGTGATGTACCAGATACCAAACAGCTGTGAGAGCAACAGACCCCCAGAGATGTCTGTGTAAGACGAGGGTGTTTTGGAGCAGCAGAGAGTTTATCCTTGATAGGCACAGGTATCCTGGTTCAAACAACACTCATTTGATTCTGACATCTTGTAAGTGTGTTTCTTAGGCCGAGTCCATACAAGGACAGGCCGTGCTGAGGCGTGCGGACGCTCAGCGCTGAGCCCCTGCATCCTCAATGAGGATGCCTTGAGAGGGGGCTCGCGCGAGCGTCCACAGGCGTGCGGAGGCTTTGGAGTTTTCAGCCGAGTGCCAAGCTGTTTTTCAGCGCGCTGTCGGCTGAAAACCTCCAATGAGTGGGGCTGCGTCAACGTCACAGCGCCGTGACGTCGGCGCCGTGACGTCGATGTCAGTGCGTCGCGGGCGATTGGCCCAGCGACATCACTGCCCCGCCTCCCTCAGTCTCCCCCCACCTCCGATCGCGGACGCTGGCTCGCCTGTATGTGCGTGGAATCGCACAGCTTCTGCAGGCGAGCCTCAGCGTCTGCGCGGTTCAGCCCGGCTCCCCCCCTCTATGGCCCGGGCCTACGGCTGAGTCCATGCTCCCTGCTTGCTCGCTGAGGCGCGCTGAGGCTCAGGGAAAGCGGGTGCTTTCCCTGGCCTTGCGATTGCTTACCGCACGCGCCGTCAGCGGGCCGTCAGGGGGCGTGCCGGGGGCGGGCGCGTCACTGGCCGGGGGCGGGCCAGTGACGTCACGGAGCTGGTTCGCCCTCATTGGGCGAACCGCTCACGTGACTGGCCTGTCGCGCCAGCAAGTGGGGGAATTTTAAATTCCCCTAAGACCTGCGCTTCCGCAAGCGCGCGGAAGCGCAGGTGAGCCCCTACTAAAGCCGCTCTAATTGCGGCTGTAGAGGCTCAGTGCTGAGCGGGAGCGTGCGTTAGCACGCTTCCGCCAGCAAGCGGTAAGCATGGCCGAGGCCTTATTCTGCATATGCGTGTTAGCATTAAACTGTTCACACTGTCCATTTTTCTTTGGTATCTTATTCACCAGGAAACCTGGCAATTTGAACATTGGAAGGATTGACACGAGTTGGGAAATGTGTATTTAATTACCTCCATCACTACACTATTTTATTGAAGCACTTTTTCATACCTGAGGGTGTTTGCACCTCTATAACCTAAGCACTATATTTGAACAGATGAGGAGATAGTGTACTGAGAGCTGCATCACTTGCAGGATTTGTTTCATATATATATATACACATACTAGCTGAGAGACCCGGCGTTGCCCGGGATGTAATGTTCCCGCTCCTCTCTCTCTCCTCTCTCTGTTTGTCCCCCATTCACATCAATCCAGTCCCCCGCCCCTCCCTCCTTTACAGCTCTGTTCGTCCCCCTTTACAGCTTCATGCAGTGTGTGTGCGTCAGTCATTGTGTGTGCGTCAGTCAGTCACTGTGTGTGTGCGCGCGCGCGCGTCAGTGAGTGTGACGCAGAAACACAAACACACACACACAGACTGACGCTCACAAACACAGTCAGTGTGTGCGTGTGCGTGTGCCTCAGTCAGTGTGTGCATGTGTGTGCGCCTCAGTCAGTGTGTGTGTGCGGCAGTCAGTGTTTGTGTGCGCGTCAGTCAGTGTGTGCATGCGGCAGTCAGTCAGTCAGTGTGTGTGTGCGTGCGTCAGTCACTGTGTGTGTGTGTGGGGGGGGTGTGCGCGCACGCGTCAGTCAGTGTGTGTGTCAGTCAGTGTGTGTGTCAGTCAGTGTGTGTTTGTCAGTCAGTCAGTGTGTGTGTGTGTGTGTCAGTCAGTCAGTCAGTCAGTGTGTGTGTGTGTGTGTGTGTGTGTGTCAGTCAGTGTGTGTGTGTGTGCGTGCGTGTGTGTGTGTGCATGTGCGCGTCAGTCAGTGTGTGTGTCAGTCAGTGTGTGTGTCAGTCAGTGTGTGTTTGTCAGTCAGTGTGTGTGTTTGTCAGTCAGTGTGTGTGTGTGTGTGTGTGTGTGTGTCAGTCAGTGTGTGTGTGTGTGTGTGTGTGTGTATGTGTGTCAGTCAGTGTGTGTGTCAGTCAGTGTGTGTGTGTGCGCGCGTCAGTTAGTCTGTGTGTGTGTGTGTTTGTGTGCGTCAGTCAGTGTGTGTGTGTGTCAGTCAGTCAGTGTCAGTCAGTGTGTGTGTGTGTGCGTGCGTCAGGGTGTGTGCGCGTGCGGCTGTCAGGGGTTGTGTGCGTGCGTCAGTACGTGTGTGTGTGTGCGTCAGTACGTGTGTGTGTGTGTGTGCGTCAGTACGTGTGTGTGTGTGCATGCGTCAGTGAGTGTGTGCATGCGTCAGTCAGTGTGTGTGTGCGTGCGTCAGTCAGTGTGTGTGTGTGTGCGTGCGTCAGTCAGGGTTTGTGTGCGTGCGCCAGTCATACTTATGTGTATCATGTAAATTCACTATGTGAGTGTGTGTGCGTTTGTTTTTGAAGTATCCTCTCCCTCTTCTTAAGGGGTAACAAATATTGTTCTCTCTTTCAAGGCTCTCCATGCCTCTGCCTTTCCCTGTATCTCAACTTTTATCTCTCGCTATACCCCTAGTCGCTTTCTACACCCTGCTCAGACAAGCCCCCGCTCTACCCCCAGAGTCACCAGAGCTCTCACACCTAACGCGGCCACTAACCCAGACATGTCAACTCTCACTGACTAGCAACCTCTTACAAAAAGTCAGACACAACCAATAGACCGACACATACAATAAAACGACCCTCAATGTTTTATGTAACCATGCATTTTTTTTATTTCTTAGGTTAATAAGACTACTTATAGCCACAGAGTTGAGTACCCTGAGGATGTGAATACTGGCGAAACGCATATGGTAGTCACAGCGGCTTCAGTGTATCCTCCTGGTTCCTATCGCATGACTTTGGACAAGCACCACCCGGAAACGCACGCAGAAGAAGTACACATCACCGGAGCACCATCACCAGGAAGTACCCAATGCGTTTCACGATAGAACACGTTAATTAGGCGGACTACACTCAGTAGGAGATGGCTTTTAACATAAGGAATTACCACAGGTGCCGTCTTTATGGAGGATACATTTGATGTGCCTGATTAAAACCTAATTTATGAGTGTATAAATTAGGTACAGCATGACCTGGAGACTGGCCGGTCTTAGACGGACAGGAGCCAAGAGATTAAAAGCGCTGCCTTTGCAGGGAGTTAGTTAAGGTCGGGTTAAGGGAACTTTAGGAAGAGATATTGGGCTAATATAGTGTGCCTGCCACATGCCACCTTGCGTCCAACTGTCCCTTTTAGTATTGTTTCTATATTCTTACATGGGAGGGGTTTGATTGTCACAGCTTTGGGGGCAGCATGGCCTTCCTGGTTGTGGGTAGTTATTGGGGACTGATGAGGTAGGCGGGCTTGAAGGATGCCAGACACCACAATGTCGAGTGGCAGGGTATAGAGGGGACATCTTTTGATGTTGCACTTGGGAGGACCCTTACGGGATACCCATGCGGCTTTACTTGGTAAGACCCAGCAAGGTCATTTTGGTTTTACTGTAGCCGGTTTGTTTCAATTTTCTGAGTCCGAGTGTTTACTCCAGTTAGATTGGGCGAGTCGAGTGGCTTACCAGGCGATGTTTTATCTGTGTATTTATTAAACGTATTGCACCCCAGAGGTGGTGTTTTTTTGTGCTCCTGTATTTACAGTGATTTAATCTATATAAGTATCTGGGAATGAAAACAAGGTTACGGCTTGTATCTCCGGAGCCTCTTTTTTGCAATAAGGAGACAAGGATGAAGTAAACCTGAGCTGATTATTTAAAATCGGACCTTAAGGTTTCACTCGTCACCTTCATCTATCGGATCTGGGTGATTGGTGCCAAATCTGACACCCAAAAGTATTTTTAAATAATTTTATAAAGTCAGTTTGTAAACATGATGATCTGAGACTTGGAAGGAAGGAGTTTCATCTCCTCTGGCTGCCTCCATTTGTATGATATCACTATGTGCTAAACAGGAGTTTACGCAGGCAACCCCCACCCCCCCCCCTCCCCATTTGTCCTCCCTCCTTAACTTTGTTGTCTATAAGAGGAGCATGGTGGGCTCCATTTAAAAAAGAAGCAAAATCTTTGTTTTTTGTTTGGCTGCATTTGTTTAAGGAATTTATTTAAGTTAATGTATTATGTTTTGCAAACTGACAGGGGTGGAGCCTTCAAATCCTCCATGAGTACATATGAAAAGTAAAACCTCGGCACACACTATTACCTATATTAAGAATGCTTTTGTTCAGTAAAAGTGCCTTACTATGCATGGCTGGGCCATCTGGGAGGGAAAGGGTTACAATGATCGGAAAGGATACACCATGAATGAACTGTATACTGATCTGGAGAACAGAATATAACAGCGACTGTTTTAAATAACACATCTGAAGAGCTTTTTATTGCATTAGACAACGATGTGCATAATACTGTAGTAAAGACATCTTTTCTTATATACCGCTGACAGCGTACGTAGCACTGCACGTACAATGCTACAGGCACAGTGTGCCCCTGCTCTTGTAATCTGGTGTCAGTGCAGGAGATAAGGTGACTTGGCCAAGGTGACAGGGAGAGTGGAGGTTACAATGTGTGTAATCTTACCACTAAAGCACCTTCATTCGGATCAAAGTTCATTGTTTAGGGGGTAAAACCAATTCCTGGGAATTATAAAACTGTTATCAGGATGGCTTTATAAGTCCATAAAAAGTGTGACGCCAGCAGAGTTGTTTTCTAAGTTCTAATCTCGATTAGACTCCACAATATGTTCATTTTCCATCAGCTGCAAGCAATCTATCATAAGGGTCATAGCAAATAATCCCATTGTCAGCAGTACATATAACAGTATTTAACATGGCCTACCCAGCCTCGGGTTTTGTCCCTGTTTCTCAACCTTGCACAAAACACTGACACTCTAATTCCTGGATATAAATGGTCACGGCATTTATTAAATGCAAGAAAATAACCAATGTATAACTCAACATTTTAACTTCCCCCCCCCCAGGGACCCGCCAGTTTGCTCTGAATCACCACACACCAAAAGCCCCCTGGGTACCCGTAGGTGGAACCCCAAATCATCACCGTCGCTAAAAGCCCGATGACACCGATCAATACATATTACTGGGCGGTCACTCCCTGCCGCATTATCTTTGTATGGCACTGTCTCTCCCCTTACCACACCAAAGAAGGTCCACCAACCTCCACTAAAGAGTTAAACCGGTCCCCACAACATCCCACCATCCCTCTAGGAGCAAGGGCATTTGACCACCTTAAGCTCGCTTTGTGGTCGCCAACAGACCTATTGCCCTCTCCAAACTGCCATGCAAACTGAAGACATCACACCGGATATCCGAAAGATGAACCTCATCTCCCCTAAGCAATGCTGCCAAACTGACCTCCAGATCCATGTGCCAAATTGCTAATCCACTCAGTTCCTCCACAAAGACCGCCATTGATTTATTGATTTTCTTCCTTGACCTCTTAATGGCGCTGACATTCCTTGGCCTCCTCTACACTAATCAGGTGGAAATGTCTGACCACACCAGGAACGGGTTATCAAGATGCCACAACAAGAGAGACATCCCTTCTCATAGACCTCATCAATTCCACAGACTGCACCTCAGCCAAATCATTACCTACAACATGTAATGTCAACACCCTCAGTACCCCCACTAACCTTTTCTTTGCCAACAACAACAGGAGTAGCTGAGACCACCGTAAACCTCTCCGACCCCACCAAGAAACCTTCAACCTGATCCTGAGAACAAACTCAACTGACATCCGTATTCTCTTTTTGCTGCTCTTTTCACCACCCAATGGACATACGAATGAGCACATATCTGAGCCTCAATAATCCGAACAGCTGCATGTCAAACAAAACAGTAACATACAACGGTGGCCCTACACTGAGAACAGCCTCACATAGCTCTTGTACCACATTGAATCCCACATGTCCATTCTTTTTATAACCTCATCCAAACCCAACGGCGGTGCCTCGGACGCAGCCCCAATCCTGAATGAGTGAGAGCTGATTCTCACGTCTGCTAGATCTAGACCATCCAAAATATGTTTGCTTGAAGACAGCAGTTTTTATTTAGGTATCTGCTCCATGGTGGTCTTACTGTTTTCCCTTTCCCATAAAAACCTTTTTGCTGTGTTGAGGGTTTAGTGTTGGTTGTTGATTAACGATATAAAACACGAGAGGTGGATACCAGCACTCCACAATGGGAATAGAATAGGGGTGGTGCACTAGGGGAAATAACAAGAATAAATAGCAACACGGACCATCACCAGATCCAGGTGGAGATAGTGTGTCAGCAAGTCCCCAAATTGCCTGCACGCATAACCCTATGTAGCATAAATGTGATGAGTCTTGTAACTGTAAATGTCTAAATGCTAGATCAGCAGAACCCCGCTAGAAATAAAGAAATGCAAAACTGTATGTAGTTATTTTAAAAAAACTACTTATTTAAAGATAATCTTTCATTTTAAAAAGATATTGGAGGGGTAAACATAAAAAAAAACAACATTTTTGGTAACAGTGTTGGTTGTTGAGACACAGAAACATTGATGTATGTTTGAATAAAAAATGTATAAAGATTATATCAACACTGGAGTGCCACGGCATTTAAGTTTTGGGGTGGATTATGCACAGGAGCAGCACCTGTGACTGTGAGCACAAAGGAAGCAGCTCTACTTGCTAATTATGGTAAGGAGTGCAACTCTCTTATTTGACTTTACTCAGATTTAGATCATCCACACACTGATCCAAGACCCTTAGAAATTGAAACCTAGATAAGGGAGACCAATCCTGACGCACCAAACATGGCCCGCCAACTTTATGCCTCACTTCCACGAACGCCCCGGCCAGGGTTGCCGAGAGCGGGTTCGGGTCCCCCAGCAAGGTCCGGTTAAAAAAAATTATACGGGATTTGTATTGATGTACAAATAACCCCAAATATGCCCTGCAGACGAATGAGAGGAGATGGTACATCCGAGACTTTCAAGAGTTCTTCCACCTACAGCAGATCTTTTCTTTCTTTTTGTTCTTTATGGTTTTTTGCACCACATTTGTGATGAACAAAAAAAGGATTGTGATGATAATCCATGGTAAGAATTGAAAAGGGGTAAGAAAAACGTTATCTAAAATGAAAAAATGTATTATAGTTATTTGAAATTCTCTGCAATATAAAATAAATGTGTGATCTCATTTCTAGGTTAATAATAAATATGATAATATTCGTACCTGTTGAGAATATTAAGATCCTAATGACTGATATTAATAATATAAGCGCCCACACGATCGTTGCTGAACTAACCATACACTTTACACTTGTATGTGTAACACAACACAATGTGTATCACACAACAACTTTGTTGTATTCGCACGGTGTTCACTTCCGAAAACATAAAAATGCGACTGCGCATAATGAGATGAGACTGCGCTGTCATACTGTCAACGCGCAGAAGCGAATGTTCGTACGGAGTCGGAAATACTCGGAAATGATTGGTCCACGGCACCAGCTCATAAGCCGTTATTCAGAATTGTGCGTGCATTGAACATGAAATATATATATATTTTTAAGAATTACATTAAAATATAATTATATTATATTCTTAATATGTACTTACAGTAGTAGTTCTTTGGTTAGTGAGAGTCTATGTTGGCCAATAACTGACTGAATTTTGTATATCATTATTATTTCCTTTGAAATTCACCGATTTTACAACGGATGTCAAAAATAATCAACAAATAATGATACTACAGAGAAAGACAAAGACATGCAACATAGTCGGGCCCCTTTCCCCCTTCTGGACCGCCGGTAATTTGTACCAGTATCCCCACCCCCCTCTCGTTGTCCCTGTCCCCGGCTAACTTGATGGGGAAGATTGGACTCGGCTTCTGTGCTCCAAACAACCACCACTTACCGGTACCTCTCTGGCCTATCTTAGACCTTCTGATCAGAAAACTAACCTGACCTTACCCTACAAGGACGTCCTCAACTCTCAAACCCCCTGCCAGCTCACTTACCCTCACAGCCCAGAAGAAAACACCAAACTAAATAAACGAGCTTTAAAATCTGAAAAACAGACCGCACCTGTCCTTCTCACTAAACTTTCCAACATAGCTGGAGTAATGGGATCCCAGCTGTCCCGCCAACCCGTCTGCCTCTTTCACCCCACCACCATCTTGCGAACCATAAACTCCTTTGCCACATCCCAAAACCTGTTTAACTTAAAGAAAAAGGACAGACTCGCTAAAGAGCGCTCCATACTGGCACCCAACATACCCTCACCTCTCTTGACCAATATAAATGCAATCAAGCTTTCCTTAGAGGGGGAGCTACTTACCTCCCCTTCCCCTCTGTCAGAAAACATCACCATCATCATCATCATCATCTCTTTATTTAGTATCCCTCCGCGAAACAGGGACTAAGTCCAGAACTTGCTCCCACCAAAGGGGGCATCACTAGACCCTTAAACAAGGTTAAAAAAAAACCGGAAAAATACATTACATGAACAAAATAGAATAACACAATTAGGGAAAAGCTAGGAGGAAAAAGCGAGTCTTGCACTGGGTTCCAAAGTGGCCCAAACTCAGTGCATTCCGGACATCCGGTGCTAAGGAGTTCCAGATCCTAGAGGCTACACTTGAAAAAGCACGACCTCTCAAGGTTGGATGGAAAATGGGGAGTAAGGCGGTGGAGTAAATACTCAGGGCCCGATACGTGCAATGATTTATATGTCATAAGGGCAATTTTGTACTGAATACGGAATGTCACAGGAAGCCAATGCAGATGGCTGAGAATGTGTGTAATATGCTCAAAACGGCCACGTTCTGCACTAGCTGGAGCCTCCTAAATCAGCACAATAGTCATTCCTGCATAAAGGGTATTTCTGTAGTCCAATCGACTTGTCACAAAGGCGTGGACAAGTGTCTCCAGGTCAGACATCGAGAGAAGCGGACGCAATCCTCTAAGTATCCTTGGGTAATAAAACCCATTTCTAAATGTAGCCAGAACCTACGACCACATGTTCAGGCTAGAGTCAAACAAGACTCCTAGATTGCGCACCTCCGACACAGGGAAGGGTCTAACAGTATTAATTAGTGGTGTGTCGATCCCACCCTGCTACCCTCTCAGTCTTTGCTCTGACCCAACAATCAGTCTTGCCTGAATTAAGTTTCAATTAGTTCTGACCCATCCAACTGGCTACCTCCGACATGCATTCGAACAGTGTAAAAACCGACATCCTGGGGTCTGATGTAAAAGAGACATACATTTGTGTGTCATCAGCATCCTGGAAGGACAACATACCATGTCTCTGGATGATATCACCTAGAGGCCTGACGTACACATTAAACAACAATAGAGACCGTACGGACCCCCGTATGGGGCCGGACCAACAGGTCATGATCACCTGGCGAGTCCTGTCCTTCAGCAAAAAGGTGGCTCACTCCAGATCGGATTCCCCGATCCCTCCAAGACTCCGCAGGCATTCCAACAGTATTCCATGGTCAATAGTGTCAGAAACTACTGACAAGTCCAACATGACAAGGACAGACAAGCTGCCCCTGTCCTTGGCTAGGCGAAGATCATCCGCGACACAAAGCAGGGCCATCCCTATTCCATGCCAAGCACGAAAACCTAACTGGGTTTCGTCGAAGAAACCATAATGTTCAAGACAGGATTCCAACTGGGGGCAGACCACCTTTTCTAACACTCGCCAAGAACGGAAGGTTGGAGATTGGATGGTAGGTGGCAAGCTGGTCGACATCCAACCCTACCTTCTTCAGCAGGGGCTTCAAAAGAGCACGTTTCAGGGATCGCGGGATGACGCCGTCGAGGAGGGAGGTGTTTACCAGCTTTGTCATCACCAGGAGCATGGGACCAAAATCACTCCCGAAGGAGTCAGGAGGGACATGAATCCAAATCAAAGGTTGTCCAGTTTATCCGCCCAGCTTGATGTTGGTCGGGGAGACTTGAGTGAAGCAATCCATGACATGGGTTGCCTTGGGGCCAAGATTTAAAACAGAATAACTGCTGGGGCAAACGGGGCTCTCATGCGATCAGGTTAAATTAGGTTAAAGACTCAGACCCATGTAGGAGTAAATTACCTAATGACAGTGACATTTCTAATGGGTTAAAGGGTCAGTCCCATGTAGGAGCAAAGTGCCCTAATGATAACGACTTTTTTAATGGGTTTAACACAGATTATTGACACAGGTTAAAAAAAATTATATATATCTTTACCTAATATCTTTGGCTAAAAGACTGTTCGCAAACTCTTGCCTCTACAGGAAAATTGCTGATGTAGAATTATTCCCTTTTGTCATGTTGTTTTTTATGTCATTTATTTAATTAAGCAAAAGGCAAAAAGCCTCAGTGTACATCCAATGTGACAAATCATATAGTTAAATACTTATTTTTCTTTATAAGTCAGGGTCATTTAGTTACATTCTTTCGCCAAAGTATTATAAGCCTGCAAACCAAACCAAGATATCCCCTCTTTGCAAGTCCCAACACTACTGTACCCGAAAAAAGTTCTCCTAACCTCTCTAATGGAGGAAGAACTGTCTTAATAGACTGGTAATTTACAGGCGCGTAATAACAACTGCATGTTAAAAGGTGGGATGAGTGGGCTTGAAACCAGGGAGGAGGGATCACAGATCTCCAAATTGTGTACCAAGGGAAATTAACAAACACCCAAAGCCCCTGTAACCTCATAACCCAAACCCACCACATCATATATATTTGTGTCACAAAGGAGTGCTGCTGAGATTGATTCCATCTGTGACAATTTGGAGGTTTGGTACATACTATTTATAGGGAAAATAGAATCAAAAACAAGATTTAAAAAGTCACACCCTATTTATCTCTAAATATAATCAGTCAGCCAAGCAAATAAAAAACACTGTTACAAAACATTGGAAGATCTTAACCTGTGATCCCATATTAAACAAATAAACAACATCTGTAGTTTATAAGACAGGCAAAAGTTGCAAAAATATTCATGCCACTAGTACAGTAGATTAAAAGCATTACATGGTCCTAAATCTTTCATTATAAAACAAAAACCTTCTGGAAATGTTAGATGTGGCAGGAGTAGATGTATCACCTGCAAATATATGAATAACAAAACAAAGGTTATCAGTCATTTCCTAATGGAGACATTTTTAAAGTGAAGGGTTTCATAAACTGTTTGACTGTTTTTGTCATTTACATGATCACGTGCACCTGTGGATTTCAATATATAGGTCGGACTACACGCCGACTATGCACTAGATTTTTATAGCATGGAAGGAATATTATAAATGGAGTATTATGGCAAAACATTTGGTCTGTCACCATAAAAGTATAGAGCGTTTGAATATTCTGGGACCAAAACATATCCGCCCTTCGGTTCTGGGTGGTAATAGATTAAGATCCCTATGTAATCGTGAAACATATTGGATATTTAAACTAAACAATATGGCCTATTGAGAGGATCTAGGTAGCCACAGTGACAATCAATGGGTTTATAGTTAAAATGTTATTTTATTTTAAATATAGTGGTTTTAACACATGTATTTTTGGTGTGGAATGCCCCAAATCACTATTAGCCACATTTAGCTAATTAGGCTACTGGGTGTAGGTTTGGGGGGGGGGGGTTGTTTTGGAGGGCAGATATAGGGGGTGGGTGATGGGGGTAAATTCCTTGGGGGACATGGGTAGGTCTCCCGGGAGGGAGGGAAGGGGGGGTGCGATGGGGGGGTATGAGGAGGGTGGGAGGGGGGTAACACTTTGGTTACCTTAGTGGTTAGCTGTTGGCAATGCTTTACTAGCCACTGAGGTGGCCAAAATGGGTAGGTAATGTAGTTTTATGTTTATATTGATCCCTTTATAGCCCTTTGTGGTCAGCTAGTCATGGAAATCCATGACTAGTTGACCGGTTGGCTACTAAGGGGTCATATTTACTGTAATGTATTTTAAGTTGCATAGTTACATAGCAGATGAGGTTGAAAAAAGACATGATGGCCATCAAGTTCAACCTATGCTAAATTTAGACAACAGATACTTATCCTATATCTTTTCTTACAGTATATTGATCCAGAGGAAGGGAGGAAAAAAAACAGTGACACATTATCCAATGATATCTCATAATGGGAAAATAAATTCCTTCCTGACTCCAAATAATGATCAGATTTCTCCCTGGATCAACATCATTCCCATGTTTACTTATTTGGTACATATCCATGTATATTATGTATAATATTTTAATCATGTATTTCAGGTTGGTTTAGCTTATCTTGCCTACAGTATATAATATATATAATTGCCAATATATTTGTACATTATTTAGGAAAGATAGGGCTAATGACAGCCTGGAGCAGATGATAAAATATTTGCCGTATTTCTGGCGTTACTCTTGTTCTGGTAACTATCAAAAAGGGTTGAATAGCCGCTAATAGCAAAAAATGCCGTATTAGGTCTTTTTTTTATTTTTTAATCGGATCTGAAATTTTTACCGGATCCGATAAAACGCGTGTTATGTTTGGCGGTGCAACGTTGATGTATTGCACTATAAAAATAACACTATTTTTTACCGGTAATATCACATTTTTAGGTTACTACAGTTTGATGCATCCGGGCCATTCAATCTGTTGCTGGGCAACTGATTGGTATAAAGCGCTATTCATCATTTTTGGTGAATGGCCACCGTCATGAGGCTTTGGCGTCACTATGCATTACGTATCACGGAACGCCAGTGAGCATTGCCAGAGACTTACAGGGTGGGTTGTTACACCCATGAGGACATTTTCAACATCCTACCCACCGTTAATCTACTTGTGGCTTTGGAAAACTGGATTGGATTGAGAAATTCTTCACGAAAGGTCCCCTGGGCCTGGATACACTTCTCTCTTCCTTCGACATACTATTGGTACCTAGCACTTTCTGTGCTTTCACTGTGCATTTTTGAATTTTACCTTGTGAGTGAGCATTTGTTATACCTGCATATTTTAGCGTATATATTAAATCTTTTTACACTTTGGGGTACACGCTTCTAGATTCTTTCTTCTGGATGTGGTTCCTCTACAGAGAAGTCTCCGATATTTCTTTCAGACACCAAGTTTATCGAATTTACTGTTGAAATCTATAGACTTCTATTGACTCTCATATATTATCTAAAAAAGTTTTGATATATTTGTTTATGTCTATTTATAGTCATGTTTTCAACCTATACAGAATTGATGTCATTATTTACATCAGTGAATGTAGTTGAAAACAGGAGCACAGCTGAAATCCCATCAAGAAAAAAATATTCCAGGGCAACTCCGATTTATATTGAATAATTTATTTTAGATTAGCTTACAATGGCAGCACGCTCCTAGAAGGCACCACTATTAGGGTGTGAATAATGTATTTAGCCAATCCACCTGCAATTGCTTATTGAGCAGCTTGTGGGAAGCCAGACCCTCCTTTTTCAAGGTACTGTATACAATCTCTCAGTAAGGTCCCTGTAAATTCAGTTTTCACTCTAGTTGCAGACATGTAAATAGCTACACTGGTTAGGGTGACCATTCGTACCGGTTTTACCGGTACAGTCCCGTTTTTTTGAGGCCTGTCCCGGTTTAAGTCTGTCCCAGTTTTTGTCCCGGTTTCTGTCCCTGGTCCCGGTAGTGCGGGGCAGTGGCGGTGAGGAGAATGCGGAGGTCGGTAAGTATTTTGTATGTGTGCGTGTGAATGCTGCCGGGGGACTGAATGATGGAGAATGCCAGGGGCGGGACTTAGAATGCCGGCCGGCCCGCAGGGGATTGGTCGCAGGCATGTCAGAGGAAGCCGGGGGCGGGGCTTCCGCTTTGTGAAGCGCACACGTGACTGACTGCCTTCCCGCTCCCGGCTCCTCTGCTCTGTGCACGGTGAGTGTCCCCCTTCTGTCCCGGGTCCCAGCCGGGGGGTGCGCAATAGGAGGTGGTAGCAGGGGTGCGCCTGCCCTTGCCCCCCGGCGCGTGCGCCTGCCCTTGTCCCCCGGCGCGCGCGCCTGCCTTTGCCCCCCGGCGCGCGCGCACCTGCCTTTGCCCCCCCGGCGCGCGCGCACCTGCCTTTGCCCCCCCGGCGCGTGCCTGCCTTTGCCCTCACTTCCCCCCGTCCACTTGGTGTGGGAGGGCAGTGGTGGCTGCGCGTTGTGCGAGCGGTGCAGGAGCTGGCGGGGTGTATGTGGGTGTGTGTGTGTATCAGAGGGTGTGTGTGTATCAGTGTGTGTGTGTGTATCAGTGGGTGTGTGTGTGTTTGTATCAGTGGGTGTGTGTGTGTGTGTATCAGTGGGTGGGTGTATGTGGGTGTATCAGTGGGTGGGTGTATCAGTGGGTGTGTGTGTGTATCAGTGGTGTGTGTGTGTATCAGTGGGTGTGTGTGTATCAGTGGGTGGGTGTGTATCAGGGTGTGTGTGTGTGTATCAGGGTGTGTGTGTGTGTATCAGGGTGTGTGTGTGTATCAGGGTGTGTGTGTATCAGTGGGTGTGTGTGTGTGTATCAGTGTGTGTGTGTGTATCAGTGTGTGTGTGTGTATCAGGGTGTGTGTGTGTGTATCAGGGTGTGTGTGTGTGTATCAGGGTGTGTGTGTGTATCAGTGGGTGTGTGTGTATCAGTGGGTGTGTGTGTATCAGTGGGTGTGTGTGTGTGTATCAGTGTGTGTGTGTGTGTGTGTATCAGTGTGTGTGTGTGTGTATCAGTGTGTGTGTGTGTGTGTGTGTATCAGTGGGTGTGTGGGTGTATCAGTGGGTGTGTGTGTGTATCAGTGTGTGTGTGTGTGTATCAGTGTGTGTGTGTGTATCAGTGGGTGTGTGTGTGTATCAGTGGGTGTGTGTGTGTATCAGTGGGTGTGTGTGTGTATCAGTGGGTGTGTGTGTGTATCAGTGGGTGTGTGTGTGTATCAGAGGGTGGGTGTGTGTATCAGTGGGTGGGTGTGTATCAGTGTGTATCAGTGCGTGTGTGTATCAGTGGGTGTGTGGGTGTGTATCAGTGGGTGTGGGTATCAGTGGGTGGGGGTGTGTGTGTATCAGTGGGTTGGGTGGGTGTGTATCAGTGGGTATCAGTGGGCTGGGTGGGTGTGTCAGTGTGTGTGTGTGTATGTATGTGTGTATCAGTGGGTGGGTGTCTCCCTCTCCCTCCCCCCCTCCCCGTCTCTGTCTCTCCCTCCCTCTCCCTCCCCGTCTGTCTCCCCCTCCCTCTCCCCCTCCCTCCCCCCCTCTGTCTCCCCCTCCCTCTCCCTCCCCGTCTCTGTCTCTCCCTCCCTCTCCCTCCCCGTCTCTGTCTCTCCCTCCCTCTCCCTCCCCGTCTCTGTCTCCCCCTCCCCGTCTCTCCCTCTCCCTCCCTCTCCCTCCCCGTCTGTCTCCCCCTCCCTCTCCCCCTCCCTCCCCGTCTCCCCCTCCCTCTCTGTCTCCCCCTCCCTCTCCCTCCCCGTCTCTGTCTCTCCCTCCCTCTCCCTCCCCGTCTCTGTCTCTCCCTCCCCGTCTCTGTCTCTCCCTCCCTCCCCGTCTCTCTCTCCCTCCCTCTCCCTCCCCGTCTCTGTCTCTCCCTCCCTCTCCCTCCCCGTCTCTGTCTCCCCCTCCCCGTCTCTCCCTCTCCCTCCCCGTCTGTCTCCCCCTCCCTCCCCGTCTGTCTCCCCCTCCCTCTCCCCCTCCCTCCCCGTCTCTGTCTCTCCCTCCCCGTCTCTGTCTCTCCCTCCCTCTCCCTCCCCGTCTCTGTCTCTCCCTCCCTCTCCCTCCCCGTCTCTGTCTCTCCCTCCCCGTCTGTCTCTCCCTCCCTCTCCCCGTCTCTCTCTGTCTCTCCCTCCCTCTCCCGTCTCTGTCTCTCCCTCCCTCTCCCCATCTCTGTTTCTCCCTCCCTCTCCCCGTCTCTTATCTCTCCCTCCCTCTCCCCGTCTCTCTCTGTCTCTCCCTCCCTCTCCCCGTCTCTCTCTGTCTCTCCCTCCCTCTCCCCGTCTGTTTCTCCCTCCCTCTCCCTGTCTCTGTCTCTCCCTCCCTCTCCCTCCCCGTCTCTGTCTCTCCCTCCCTCTCCCTATCCCTCCCCGTCTCTGTCTCTCCCTCCCCGTCTCTCCCTCCCTCTCCCTCCCCGTCTCTGTCTCTCCCTCCCTCTCCCTCTCCCTCCACGTCTCTCCCTCCCTCTCCCTCCCCGTCTCTCCCTCCCTCTCCCTCCCCGTCTCTGTCTCTCCCTCTCCCTCCCTCCCTCTCCCTCTCCCCGTCTCTGTCTCTCCCTCCCTCCCCGTCTGTCTCTGTCTCTCCCTCCCTCTCCCCGTCTCTGTCTCTCCCTCCCTCTCTGTCTCTCTCCCCGTCTCTGTTTCTGTCTCTCTCCCCGTCTCTGTCTCTCTCCCCGTCTCTGTCTCTCTCCCCGTCTCTGTCTCTCCCTCCCTCTCCCTCCCCGTCTCTGTCTCTCCCTCCCTCCCCGTCTCTGTCTCTCCCTCCCTCTCCCTCCCCGTCTCTGTCTCTCCCTCCCTCTCCCTCCCCGTCTCTGTCTCTCCCTCCCCGTCTCTGTCTCTCCCTCCCTCTCCCCGTCTCTCTCTGTCTCTCCCTCCCTCTCCCCGTCTCTGTCTCTCCCTCCCTCTCCCCATCTGTTTCTCCCTCCCTCTCCCCGTCTCTTATCTCTCCCTCCCTCTCCCCGTCTGTCTCTCCCTCCCTCTCCCCGTCTCTCTCTGTCTCTCCCTCCCTCTCCCCGTCTCTGTCTCTCCCTCCCTCTCCCCGTCTGTTTCTCCCTCCCTCTCCCTGTCTCTGTCTCTCCCTCCCTCCCCGTCTCTGTCTCTCCCTCCCTCTCCCTATCCCTCCCCGTCTCTGTCTCTCCCTCCCTCTCCCTCCCCGTCTCTGTCTCTCCCTCCCTCTCCATGTCTCTCCCTCCATGTCTCTCCCTCCCCGTCTCTCCCTCCCTCTCCCTCCCCGTCTCTCCCTCTCCCTCTCCCTCCCTCCCTCTCCCTCTCCCCCGTCTCTGTCTCTCCCTCCCTCCCCGTCTGTCTCTGTCTCTCCCTCCCTCTCCCCGTCTCTGTCTCTCCCTCCCTCTCTGTCTCTCTCCCCGTCTCTGTTTCTGTCTCTCTCCCCGTCTCTGTCTCTCTCCCCGTCTCTGTCTCTCTCCCCGTCTCTGTCTCTCTCCCCGTCTCTGTCTCTCTCCCCGTCTCTCTCCCCCCATCTCTCTCCCCCCGTCTCTCTCCCCCATCTCTCTCCCCCATCTCTCTCCCCCCATCTCTCTCTCCCCCCGTCTCTCTCCTCCCGTCTCTCTCTCCCTCTCCCTTTCTGTCTCATCTTAACTGCCTTATACCTACACTGAAGTAACCCGCCCTGCTTTCTTCCAGATCTGACTCAAGTTTCACGCGGGAGACATCGGAAGACAGGTAGGGAACACCTCCCCTCCAGTATAGTACCTTGAGGGACTGCGGATCAGGTAAGATCCCATCAGGGATTGCTGCTTTAGAAATTGTGAAGAGGGGGCGTCCTGACAATGGTTAAGGGGTTCAGAATCATTCACATCTGGCTTTTTTTTTGTTCGATTAGTGAGGCCATCCGAGACACACACACACCACACACACGTAACTAGGACTAATGGTAGTAAAGTATAAGTGTAATACAATATATAAACTGTTAAAGTAAAAAAAAAAAAAAAAATTGTGTCCCGGTTTTTCATTTTCAAAATCTGGTCACCCTA